>NC_139632.1:15554384-15606938 GCF_964638095.1 Poromitra crassiceps
ATTCATCAGTCTTTGATATCGACTTCCTTCCACACCAGAAAACATTATGCACATTAATATCAAGACTTGTAATTCCTTTCTAGAAGTTCTTAATGTTCTCAAACCCCCATCAACCCCCCCCCCCCTTTCCTTTTTCAGGCCAAAGTCAATGTTTGCGGATCACAGATTATGAACAGTTCCAGGCCTTTGCTTTATCCAGTCAAAGGTAATGTAACTTCACTGTTGTTGTATCTCTCATATCAGCCACAAGGTGGCTCTGTGCTGTGGGAATGGATCAGCAGCAGCCCATTCATTCATTCATTCATTACAGTGGTGTATTCTAACCATTTGGGCAGATGTTCAACCACTGACCAACTATTATACATGTTAAATATATTCTTCTCATATTCAATATATCTCTCATATATCAAAGTTTTGTCTTTGATGTTTAATATATAAATTCAGATTGTATAGATGTCAGTCCACTTATCCTCACTATTTATACTTGCTATCTGGAAAAGAAAAGTTTCTTTATTTTAATAACTATTATTCCTCATATGTTATGTTTTTTTTAAGTAGCCTAATCAGGGTAATTATAGGTGTCAGATTATTTTTATGTAATAAAAAAAACTGCCATTTGCTTTGAAATAGAATAAATGTGTGAATTTCCTAAAATAGAAATACTCAACTACTTCAAACTGTACAGCACTTATTTACTTTCCAGCCTTGGCAACCAGTGATCATTTAAACTCCTCTTTATATAATGCACACCTGTTCAACTCTCCAAGGATCACACACCATGGCCATTACACTGTGCCATTTAGGATGTAGAGACGACCCCTCTCAAGTGTGTGCCTGTGTGTGTGTGTGTGTGTGTGTGTGTGTGTGTGTGTGTGTGTGTGTGTGTGTGTGTGTGTGTCTGCGTGTGCGTGTGCGTGTGCGTGTGCGTGTGCACTTGCATGCGTGTTCTTGCAATTGCGTTAGTGTTGCATGATGGGCTACCAATGCTGAAATAGGCTGCCATTGTACCTGATTTTAGAAACAGTATTATACAATTGTTTTTCATGCTCTCCAGATTTTAAGTCACACAAACACATATGAGGTCAGTGGTTTGTTTGTGATTTAACACTGGACTGTAAAATGTTGTTTCATCAAAATCTCTCGGTCAACCAATCAAAACATTTAAACTGTTAAATTCTTAACAGTCCAGAATATTTTCCAAAAGGTTGTGTTATTGTTTCATGATACTAACATTTATGCTGAAGTCAAAATTGTGTTATTGTGGAAATGGTTTCTCGTGTGTCATCAGTTAGAGGTTCGAGGTCAGAGCGTCGAGTATGCAAACTGGCTTCCAGTTTCAATTTGCCTCATCTCCTCGATCAGGCAGAGCCAAATTCACATGTAACAGTATGAGCTGATTGAAATCAATATAATCACGATAATCAAAAAGATTATTTTCTGTATCAATATGGCTCACATAAGCAAAATATTGTTCAATCCAGTTAAACCGAAAGGTAATGTTAGAATGTGTGATTCAAACGATATAGAAATAATCAAATAATGTGTCTTGAAAATGTTTCCTTTTGTCAAATAAATTGAGTAAAGTGAGTAGAATTTGCTTGTTACCATCAATTTAGAGGGCACAATTGTGCCCTCTAATAATATAGAATTAATATAGAATTATCGCCCAGCCCTCTGTAAAAGTACATTCATTTGAGCTTAACAACGTGGTGTAAATTGTTCTTGACTCTCCCGTTGTGGACAGCCCAAACTCCCACCATCCACTAAGAACATTCCCTTCTCTTTCTTTGCAGTGTGTGACAGACGTGTGGAGCATGAAGCATTTGATTTATACCAGTGTGAAGCAGACGGCCGGCACTCCTTAAAAGATGCGACCTCATTTCACCAACGTCCCCTCCTCAAACCCCCCCTCCTCCCTCCCTCTCGCTACCAGGGGGTTTTGTGTTGCAAGTTCAGGACATACGAAGAGAGGCGCTGCTCCCTCTGTTGCACTCTGCTAATTTGCTAATTTACAAGAACTGTCCCGTCATGGAATTCTCGTCTCGTTGCTGAATTCATTGTCCCTTTTCATCTTGGTAAACACAGTTGCATTTAGCTTGTTTTTGTTGTGTTTTTGTTTTTTTGCAATGGGTGAAGAAAATGTGAGTTTCTCTGAATATGTACGGTCAGTCACTCTCCGCGACTGCAAGTGTTTCTTCTTGAAGGCAGACACATTCATGTGATGCTTAGAGACACTTTTCCTGCTTTCCCTTTCAAATTGTCTGCCATCAATATGCTAAAGAAATAACGCAAACACCCAAAAGAGGATGAGAATGGTTCATTTAAATTGTCCTCTCTTACCCATTTGTGTCACAATGTACTTGATGGCTGTCTTGATGGGTGTCTTGTAGGGGTTTCACAGACTAGTCCACTAGTCGAAACCACTAGTCGACAGTGCATCATAGTCGACTAATCGTTAATTTCTGGTTTTTAGTAATAAACAATATAAATAAATACCGAAATAGAACATATATTTGTTTGAACAATCATTTTCTACATTATGCCATGTTAAATCAACTGAATCGAAGGTATTTAGAGACAGAAAGACTCCCGTTTATTGTTACTGCAGTCAAACAGTCAGTTTCTCCAGCTCAGACAAGTAGCTGGGGTTTAGCGGCTCATTGTAAACAGCCTCTCAGAGCCAATTGAATACTCTGCTATTTCATATACCCCCAGGTTGGTCCCACCTACATTAGTTAACCCTTTACTAGCTGTTTTTGCGACCTATTATACGAGAATTTATGATTTTTATTGGGTGAAAAAAATATGATATATCTCCAGCGATTAATCGACTAGCTGACTACTTTATGGGACTAGTCGATGACTACTAAAATGCAGTAGTCGTGAATGCCCTCGTGTCTTTAACCGATCCCAATTTTTCTTTTGCCTGGGAGTGGCAGCTGGTACGCAATACAATTTCAAGTTGGAGCCATGTTAGATTCTGGCACCCAACAACACAGCAAGATGACATTTTCGGTAACGTTAGGTGATGAGGAGATCCGTGTTTCAGTCTATGGAATGGCGTTAATAATTAATAATGGTGTTGCATTATCCATCAAGTCATCAGTTCCCCCAGACTACTCTGAAAAGTAAAACAAAATTCAGCCAGAACATAGGAAAAGAATGGTTTGAATCCAAATTTAAACAGCATTCCTATAGGGTAAAAACCAACCAAACAAACAAACAAACTTCTAACTCAAATTTTGGTATTTTTCATGTTTTCACCTCAGTTGAAGCATTAGCAAGCATTAGCATACTCCTCTATGGGTGGAGGAAATTGTACAACCCTTTGTGTAAATGAAAAGTCTGTTTTTCAGGATTCCTGGATTGACAACAGCAATATGTTCATGTATTTGTTGTGAAAGGTTGAATATTCACTAGAGATCTGCAACAACAAATTGGATGATGTTGAAATCTACCCCTGAGGAACAGAAGTGAGCTTGGGCCATTAGGGCTAACTTGTGCTGTAGATAATAATGCTTTTCCAATACATCCGATGCCTCCATCTTTATAATTCCCCTCATAACTGCTGTATCGTAGGCCTTTTCAAGTTCCCTCCTGATGCTGTACTGAGATCTTGAAATCTTTTCGATTGTCGCTAACGTTCACTGAGCGAGGGGTCATGTGATATTGACCTTTTCTGATCACCTCTGCTCTCTGATACTTTCTGCTGAAAGCTGTCTGTGCCCATCATGCATCTTTGCTCTGTGCCTCCTTCTCGTACAGAGCACATCTCTATAATCGCATCTTCTGACCTGCTAACATGGTGTCAACTCTGATTGTAAAGAAGAACTAAGAACTATATTCATATTATTTCAAGTTCATGTAGCTTAGCTTGTTTTTATTTTATTTTGCGATTCCAAGGCTTTGTGCATATCAGAGGGGTGACATCCTCTGTGTTTTTGTTGTGCCATGCTTTTTTTTTTTTTTTGAGGAACAGTCGGAGCATGTCAACATGTTCTCGGTGTTTACAAATCAAATGTCCGAATGAATTTTGGATTGGGGATCCAATTTCTGGGGATCCTATTAGTTTCCTCCCACGTCTTCCACCTATTCAACACTCACTCAACACATGGTAGCAGGAGGGGGGAGGAGTTTTCAGAGTTTTTATTTTTGTAAAGAACTGCATAATTGTATCGCCTGTGTTTTGTTAATATTGTTTTGCACTATTGCGTTTGGTTGTCACATTTGTGTCACATTTAAATAGTTCCAGCGTAGAATTGATCTATTTATGTTTGGGAGGCCATTTGCCCCTCCCAAAATGTAACTTGTGACTTATTGTGTTCTTATCAGCATGAGTGATGTCATGCATTGTTGGTAGCTGTTATTAATAGGGCATCGACGCGCACACTGTAGCCTATGCATTTGTGGTGTAATAAACAGGACTTATGAAATGCCTGTTTCTGAAGTGCCATCTCACTTCGAATCCTCTTCTTGCTGTTTTGCCCTTTTTGTTCCAGGAATGTTCAGAAAACATTCAGCATTTCAATTCTATTCAACTCGGTTGGTTATTGCTGTATTTTGACACAACTGAACGTGAACTTACTTTACCATGTAATTGGAACAGTCCTGGGTCGATGGCAGCACACTGATTCAGCTTGCAATGGCATTATGTGAAGAGAATTGTCATTCCTTTTGAGGAAGTCTGTCTGTTATCAGCTGTACTGAGTGCCTGTTTCTGAACCAAATGATTAACGGAAAACAAAGTGAATATATCCTTTCAGTTCTTAGTTATTTGGGGTACAGGTTTATTATATCAGCTCGTGCTCAATATATATTATCAGCAAAGTTTCCAGGGAAATCAATTACATGATACATCCAAAATCCTCTTTCAGCTGTACATGATTTCATTTGGACTATCAAAAGCACAATATCTATATTGTTATTACAATGCTACGAATGCAAAAACCCTGCTTGCCATTTGTCTGTTATAACATGTGGACAAATGTTTTGCTCAAATGGGAAAGATTATCTTATTATTCATAGTTCTGATTTAATGCCTTGTAAATAAATAAATTGTTCCACTCAACAATCCCTCGGTATTGTTGTTTGTTTTCACAATTCTTGCATATTCACACAACAGACAAGATCATTTATATTTCTTGCAGTTACAAGTTTGATGCCCCTTAAATGAAATCTTCAGATTCCTCATTAAAAGGTCTGTTTACAGACTGAATCAGGTTGTGAGAATAATAGGCATTATACGGTGATCCACACTGTAACAAACCTACAAACATGCTCTAATGTGCTGTACAGAACAATCTGTACTGCTGCCCAGACTGTACAAAGCCCACGCGACGTCAATTCTGGAGTTTCCCGGCAAATGATTTGACTGTGCCATGCAGGGATTAAAGGAGAGGCCGTGAATAGTAACTGACGCTGTAACAGCGCCTCTGTCACATGAGTCCCCCCAAACAACGCTCCCCAGTCTGCCTCACACACCTCACACATTGACCCATCACATGAGTTCCCCCAACCGACGCTCCCCAGTCTGCCTCACACACTGACCCTCATACTGAACCCCTGACTGTTACGTCAGCTGCCACAGGATCAGCAAGTCATGCGCACGCACACACACACACACACACACACACACACACACACACACACACACACACACACACACACACACACACACACACTAAAACTAAACTAAAATACAGACACACACACAAATACAAATGGGCACGCCAAACACACAAGCTGCATGCACTCAACTCAGTTATTTCATATAGCCTACTTTTCACGGTGCACCTGGTCTCAAACTGAGTTGATCCCTAACCTCCATGATGGAGAGAACACAGCATCAGACGCACGTGTGAACAGCTGACCCTCTGGCCTGATTACATTTCAAATTTAGGCCATGAATGAAATATGCAGGTAACTCTCACTGGAGCTCACACTGCCCTCACACACACCCCCTTAACACACTTCACCTTGACACACTTTACCTAACGCCATAGGCCTATCTGGGATGTGACCGTGAGACAAGTTTAGTTTAGTTTAGTTTATTTGATTGTAAATAACAGAACAGTACAGAACATACACATACATGGGAAGGGGGGGGGGGGCAATTGAGGATAAACACAATAAAGTCCAGAACTTATTTCCATTGTGGTCCTCTTGTTCAAGGTGGCAATCCAAAAGTGAACACAAGTCCATCCTTTTCAGCTCTTTAATAGTTGTAGTTTAGGGAATACTGAATTATCCCATTGAAAAAAAGCATGTGTTTGCTCTCAATTTGTGAAATGGATCCACTTTACTCAAAGGCAAGCAGGGACATAAGATTGTGACTGTTAAGGTGATTTACTGTGGCCATGTTTGGGAGCTGTAACGGTGTCATGACTCGTGTTGTTTATAGCTGTTACATATCTTCACACTAAGGAGCAAGTGAAATCTGGCAGTTACAGTTAGTCATTTTATCCCATTATAGCTTTGAGGAAAGAACCAACCATAAACCTTGAGCTGGCATTGGACCGTCTATTTATTTATTTATTTATTTATTTATTTATTTATTTATTTATTTATTTATTTATTTATTTATTTATACTTCATCAGTCACTTGTAGATTTCCATAGTGGGGTTACATACTGGTCTGTGGAACAGTATGTGTTTAATTTGAGATGGACAGACAACAGGTGCTCGACTAGAATTGTAAATATGTAAATATGTAAATTATCAAACGCTGATTGGATGGTAAAAAGATATCTGTAGACACCGATTGGATAGAATGAGAGGCACGCAGCACGCAACTTGGAAGAGTACGTGCCTACCACGAGGGCGTGTACGTAACTGCATGACGTAGGTCGAGTCACAGTTGTTGGATATAAAATACAGCGGCTCGCGCTCTTTATCAATGGAAGAGTAGAAAGACAGCGACTCTCTGACAAAGATAAACAACTAACCGGCTTTAAATCAAATTCATTAGCCTACTTTCTGTCGTGTATTTTCTGGATTTTATCCCCTGCTTCTTTGAAAACCACGTTTTGCTGTTTCTTCAGCTGAAGTTGAGCAGCGTTCTGAAGAATTGAAAGATGAAATACATTATAGGAATTGGCGGGTAAGTAATTGTTTTAATATAACGCTAAACCAGCTCATTGTTATCAGATACAATTGACTTTGCTTTCTGGTGGTTTTCAGAGTAACCAGTGAACTATAACGTTATAATTTATGGCCAAAATGACAACGTAGTATAAGGACTCCATGTGGAGTGCTGCTTAAACAAACAGCACGTGCAAACAGCAGCTCTGTGTTGTGTGTAAAGTTAGTGCTTTTTTACACCACATTACTGAGTATTATAATGATGTTTTTGACCATCACCTGCCAGGCAACCAGTAGGAGGTTGACCAGCCGGTCTTTTTAAGCCATGTCTGCTTCTAACTGGTTTAGGGTTTGTTGTCATGATCGAGCGGGATATTTGAAATTTCAGCGCCAGACTCGTTTCAAAAGTGGGTCAGGAGACTAGTTTTGTCCTGAAACAAGTGTCTGCCCCAATACAACAACAGCTTAAAGTTATACATCATCTGTTTATAGACTTGTTAGTCATTTTTTTAAATTAAACTATAAAATATGAAACTATGTTTAATCAGTTTATTTCAGCCAATTTTGAACACTGTAGACAATCAAGATGCAACTTTTTGTTCCAATAGTTTTACAGCTAAATTAGCTGGTTTAGCTGTAATCAAAATGTTACAATGCTACAAAGCTTGCAGGTTGAACGCCATAATAATAGGTAGCAATGTAAACACTGATAGTTTGCATATTCATCACATTTTGTCTCTTTGTTTTCAGGGTGACCAATGGTGGTAAAACCACTCTGACAAATAAGTTGATCAAGGCGTTGCCCAACTGTTGTGTTGTGCACCAAGATGACTTTTTCATGGTAAGTTTGAGCGAGTTGACAAAAAAAGAGTTATCTTTGGTTCAGATTGCCTCCTTTTCCTTGAACGGACATTGCATGCAAGCAAGGTAATGGCTACAAAGGCTTAGCTCCCAACCCCCACCCCTCGCTCTCTGCTCTCCTCAGTGTGTTGTAAATGAGGCTGATGTCTACGCATAATTATCTCTTTACCTTGCTGTCGCCTCGATTTACCCCATCAGTCAGTAGTAAATATGTACATATTTCTAGAATAACCACAGCATAACATGCCGTAAATCAATTAACTGCAAGACTTCTCAGTAAGATTTCTAACATGATAGCCCCCCCCATCCCTTGTTTGAGCATTGCACTCTGTAACTTGCATGCAGCTCTTTATGCCTGCCTTGTCCTTGTGTTCTGGCTGTGATCTGCTAGTGTTCAGGAGGTCGCTGTGAGGGTGCAGCAGTGTTTTACTGGTGACTGTTATTTCAGAAACCTGATCAGATAGAGGTCGGTGAGGACGGCTTTAAGCAATGGGATGGTAAGAGCTGGTTTTCACCATAGGAGACTGCCAATCATTTCCTTCATATTCACATACCTGGCCCTTCAGTGAATATAATATCTCCTTAAGAATACATAACACACACACACACACACACACGCCACATCGATATTACTCCCCCAGTACCTTAAAACATACCCCAGAATACATTTCTCATTCTTAGGTTGTGTCTCTAAGTTATTTTCTGTTTCTCTCTCCCATTTCCAATTTATACTCTCCTGTCCTCCATCCTGTCTCTCTCTATCATCCTACCTCTCTCTATCAATCCTGCTCTGCAGTCATCTCATCTCTGGACATGGAGGCCATGACCAACACGATAAAGGGCTGGATTGAGAACCCGGTGAAGTTCGCCCGTTCCCACGGCGTCAATGTGTCTCCTGCCCACGACGTGGCCGACCACGATGAGCAGATCCACATCCTGATCGTAGAGGGCTTCCTGCTCTATAACTACCCGTAAGTTGATGTCACTTGCTGGGTTGAACTTTGTGCTGTGCCAGCCAGGTTGCTGTAGTGGACTGGTCGGCTTTCTAGCTTGTGGAGGGAATGACAGTTCATCCTCTGCATTTGCACTGTCCTGATCAGCCTCCATATACAAGCCAATATTCCTTCATGGTGGATCCGAAGAGGCAGAATTTAAGTTGTGTGTGAGCTGTACTTTGCTGCCCTCATTTCCCAAATATCAAACATAGCTTCTTAGAGCTATTCTGGTAAGAACAACCAATAAAGGGATATATAGGTCAGTAGCAGCATAAGTGCACGAAAAGGACATGGCTATCCAAAGTAGGATAATTGGATAAGTTGACCAAATTTAATAATGATAATAAATTGGTAGAAATTATGAGGCTACCTAGTACTTATTTTGTGAATGTGTATAATTTATTTATTTTGCGGAACATCCCATGCCCTAGATGTGTATAGTTGTCTCTAAAATAATTCAGCTCACTCACTTATAGTCTCCAGTGACGTGCAGTGGGTCATGTGGGATGGGGATCTTGTTCAGAGAGAACATTCTAAGAAATTGATAACGACAACAAACATTTGATGGGCGGTGCAAGTTTAGGACTGTCACACGTGTTACTTTCGCATGCTGACTGCTGGTACATGTACATGATGTACATGGACTCAGTCAGCGCAGTGTGCCGGGCTGCAGCAGGCAGCGCTGGGCCGCTCCTGCAGGCAGAGATAACAGCGTCAGCTGAAAGAGGCACTCTTGAGCTGCTGCTAGACGGTTGTTCCATCTGTACCTTGCATCTGCATAGTGGGAGAGTTGTGTAATGCAGTACAGAGATACAGAGCTTTGTGACGCTGACCTTGAGGACCTGACATAAAGTGACACGCTTGTTCTTTATCTTTTGTGTCTCCCCTTCCAGGCCCCTGATGGATGTGTATAACAAGTGCTACTACATCTCTGTTCCCTACGAGGAGAGCAAGAGGAGGAGAAGGTGAGACGGCAGAACGTTTCTCCAAACATCCTTATGTTCTCAAACGACACATTTATCTAGTTACATTGATCTATTTTCATTTGTTTTGGAAGACCATAATGCTTTCATATTGGCAAGTTAGTGGTGGTGGGAAGGACTTGATACATCAATTGAACATTGTAATACTTTGTTGCAATGAGTGCTGGATCTATGGGATAATACAAGGATCTAATTGATAAATCTAATGGTTTTCAGTACAAGACAATACACCGTCCCAGACCCTCCCGGCCTGTTTGACGGCCATGTGTGGCCCATGTACCTGAAGCACAGGACAGAGATGGAGGACAGCTGTTTCAATATCCGTGAGTGTCAAGTTGTTGGGTGACCTGACCAAGATGACTGCGTACAACATTTAGAGAAGATGTTTAAGCTTTTGAAATTGTGCCTTTCTGATGAGCAACTTTTGTGTGTTTCAGATTACCTGGACGGGTTGAAATCAAAAGAGCAGATCTACAACCAGGTGTATGAGGACATTCAGAACACACTGCTCAACAGTTTATAGGTGAGACGGCTGATGGGCTGGTGCTCCGTTTCCATTTAGGGTGGTGCAAGATAAGAATTCACTTTAGGGTTCCTGCACAAGTATGGAAATGGAAGTGAGACCGCAAGGGGAAAAGTATTTTGGGCGGGGTACAACTACAAATCTTCTGCAGTTGTAAAAGCAGTGTCAGATTCATAATATAACTAGTTGACATATTGCCCTGGTAGAATTGGCATAAATTGTATTGAACCCTAACCAAAATGTTTTATTAAGTTGAATAAAAAAAAAAATAGAATGTGTAAGAATAAATATACCGGTATATGATTTTTAAGATTCATTGAATGAATGTTAAAGTGCAGAACTTTGTCTCACAAGTGTTTTTCTTTCTTTCTTGCAGCAGGAAGAATCGTCTTCATCCCTGTATAAAATTGTAAATAGAACCCAGGATTCTTTTTTTTACGACGTTTTTCTAATTTTATTCACTTTTCTTTTTTGTAAATAGTTTGAAGCAATGTACCTTAACTTATATTGTCTTTTTGTCAGATGACAGATGGTTTTGTTTCCCCCTTAACGTGATTGTGTAACAGATCATTGTTGTGCTAACTGTTATGTTAAAACACTGACTATTTCTTGGACCATTTACTTACCAATCTCATTCATCTGCAAATAAATGCATTGAGTTGCTGTTAAAGAGATTCATCCAGCATCTCTGTGTCTTTGTTGATGTCATCAAATTAAACATGTAATTGATATGCAGCTTCTTAAGCCTGTAGCATCCAGTTGAGGAAGCTTCACTCTCATTCTGACTGAATAGTAAAATGACTACGCATACCATGAGCCCAGAGTCTATTTTGGTGCTGAGCTATATACATAAACTGGGGCGTTCTGGATTTTGTGTAGGTCAGTTTCAGCTGGACCCACTACACTATGTGCCATGATTATCAGAGCTATAAATGTCTGGGCTTAACTAATGTTCTTAACACCTGACTTTATTAAAACAATCTATATGAACTGATTCCCAGGCTTGAGGCAATGTCACTCTGGAGGTTATTTTGGTGACGGAAGAAGCGCGCACCTATATCCCTGTCATGTGTCAGCATTGTAGCGACAGCTCTGCTCTATAGCCTAAAGAGGACACCTGAATGGGTCAACGACTAAACACAAGATTTAAGTCTTGTTATTAGTGCTGGATTTGCAGCACATGAGGCTCCAGGCACGTGCTGATATCACCAACGTTTCCATATGTATAAATAGGCCAGAATAATTACTCATTTCCCCATAGGGAAATGTCACAGAGGAGTCAATGTGAACTTCAGCTAATCACATCACCGCTAAATAAAGCAAGTACGTGATTTATATGGCTCATCATTTCCATAGAGAATGTAAGAATAAATATAGATAAATCAAAGAGTCTATTATACAAACAAGTGTGTCTGAACCACAAATCAGTCTGAGCTTTGTCTCTGGT
Organism: Poromitra crassiceps; assembly: GCF_964638095.1. NCBI lineage: Eukaryota > Metazoa > Chordata > Actinopteri > Beryciformes > Melamphaidae > Poromitra > Poromitra crassiceps. The sequence goes on from NC_139632.1 coordinate 15,566,274, forward strand.
GTTCAGTGCAGTATTGGTTTATTTAATTCCCTGTGTGTGTGTGTGTTGGGGTTACCCCGCAGTTATGTGACTGCTCAGTCAGCCGGCAGGAGGAGTGATATTGGGTGAGGGAGTCTCACTTGAGGAAACCTGAGGTGGAATGTGGACATGGAGCTGGAGTTACATCAGGGTTCAGTGGGGGAAAGGGAAATGCAGAGGGAAGTCTGACTTACAGCACTGCAGTTTAAAATCGGAACTTCTAGCTGAATATGAATGAATGACATTTTATTCTTGTGTCATGCATAGTTTTGGAAAAGTCATATTGCACGGCATGCTCATTTCTAGCGTACCTCTCGCAACTCCTCACCTTATAGTAGTGAGAACTGGATAAATAGGACACACCTTTTTATATTGGAGGAGCGTTGGGGTCGTTAGTCATTAGGCTGACTGGGTGCACCTGGGCCTGGTGCACTCATTGGGCTTAAGAAGATGTGACAGGGCCGGATTTTTGAATTAGGTCAATAGGGCAGACTAAATGGGCCAAAATGGCTAATTAGTGGCCAAAATGAGTGAAAACAGGTTCAGCGTTAGCGACTGATAGAGCACACCTGAGCGGAGTTGGAACCAGCCAGGGAAGTGGACTATGAAAGCCCACCGGGGAGAGAGAGGGGAGGCTGTATGCCAACTCTGTGAGTGAGGCCTGACGGGTATTAGATCTGTGACTTCATTATACTGAGTTCAGTGAGTCTTTCCATGAAAGCAGCTGTTCCATGAAGCCTGTCATGTCTGGTGACAATGGAGTGAGAAGGTTAATTGCAGTGAAAGCCCACCAGGCGGACGTGCTGCTAAACTCGACTCACTCTGCATGCTAAAAATGACAGCAGTGTGTTGTGTGGTGACCACAGAGGTGACTCACGCTCAGCAAGGACAAACACCTGCTAGTCACAACTATGACCTGACTATAAAAGCAAATACAATGACACAAAATAAGTTCTCGCTCCTTCACATCTCACTGAAATCAATACAATAAGCAGCAGCCAAGTTCAGTAATACATGGACCAACTTGTATTCTCACACTTTGTGGCTCATGCTAATCTAGTGCCCCAGATAACGCACCACCAGATATTTGCAGAACTAAATATTTCTGTGTGTTTCACACGCTGCTGATGACGTGGGTCTCAGTTGACTTTCCCCACACCCCCATTGCCCTGACACAAATCATCAGTGTTTCCATGCACACACGCTAACACAAAAGGCATAGATTCACACACACTCTCGAACATGCTCAGAAGTTTTGCAGCATGTAGGCTTCATGTACACACAGACAGACAGCAGTGTGAAACAGTGCCTGCATTATTCCACGCTTTCTTTACAGTAAACTGTACATTGAAAGGTTAACCTCCAGGAAAACAAATCCCATAGACATTTTCCTGGAGAAAACCTGACCTCATCTCTCAGCGTGGACGGACCATGTGACTGCAGCCTGCAGCACGTCCACCATCACCAGGGTCAACCTTTCCAAATAGACATTTTATAGCCTTTTCTCAAACTTACTTTTGTGTTATTTCTTTGCATTCTCTTTTTACTGTTATTTGTTTTATTTATCTATTAAGTTCAAAGCAGCTCTATAAATAAAGTTTTTTGTGATTATCATTTTTATTTTATTTAAAACAAAAAGGACACAAGACACTACAACAAACAGAAAAACACGTTGTCGTTGTCATTGTCACAACAACAACATCTATAACAACATAATAAATAAAATTGATTATTATTACAGCATTGTGTCCAGGGACAAGGTGAAACTGTGAAATGTTGCTGTTGCTGAAGCTTGGCCTGTCAAGTTTATCCATACACAGGGCAACTCAAAGTGCTTTACATGAGAGAAATAAAGACACAAATAAATACAGACATAGATCAGATAAAATTATAAATAAAAGCAAGAGAAGTGTTTTTGAACACTGAAAATTAGAGTAAAAGGGCAACATTATAAAATCAGTAAGAGTGTTACAGTATAACAATCTAAGTTCTGTCAATATAGTAAATACATAGGCTTACCAAAACCATGCAGGTCAGGAATGGCACTGACCGTGCGCACATATTTGCATATATTTGGAGTTAAAGTGCTAAGAGTGTAATTATAGGCAATGGAGAACACAAAGTTTTTAAGCCTATTTTTAAAAGTTACAAGTTACAGTTGGAGCATTTCTAAGGAAGTCCTTTCCAGTTAGGCATACAACAAAACATGGCCAGGCAGCATTCATTCACTTACTATGCCTAACTGGAAAGGACTTCCTTAGAAATGCTCTTAAATGTAATTTTGGAATAGAGGTCTGTGACGGTCACGACCTACATGCCTGTATATGAGTCAGTTGTTGTTGTTGTTGTATGAATCAATCACCTGTTGTTTTCCAACCTTGTGAAAGTTGACAGAGAATTAAGTGTGACAATCAGAAGGATCAAACATGTTTCAGTGATTTCCTTCTTATTGATAAATGTCAAAATCTGGAATGTTTTGGATTCACAAGCCTGCTGTCAGCGTGTTTATGCCTGTGTGTCATGGAGCATTGACATTTATTACTGATTGGAAAATCATTGTTATATATATCTATATATCCATATCTATATCTATTTAGAACACGGCTCTCTTGAATACTCGATTCTGATTGGTCAATCAACAAGATTCACCGGTCATTATTTCTCGACCTCCGACCGCTGCTCTGCCACACCTGGATTAATCAGTTGATAAGAGCCTTTTGTCAGCAAACACTACTAATTAGGCCAACCAGTTGCAGCTGTGGTGTCTTGTGTGCCAATTACGAATGAAACCGCTTTGTCGTTGAAAACGCTATTAAAAAATCTATTTGAATAATTATTTTTGTCAGATTATTGAATGATTTAGTTGTAGGCCGTGTTCTAAGTGGGATAATGTATAGTGAGCCGGTGATTACTGGAAATAATGACCTTCAGGTGAATGATTAAGCCCGACGCGCACCTGTCGGTCATTATTTCGCCAGTAATCACCGGCTCACAATACATTATCCCTTACATATCTATATATTATACATTTATCTACAATGCCATCCTGGATCTGCTTCCTATGTATATGTAAATTAGCATGTGATTTTGTTTTCTCTTACTCCCTGTGGTTTATAAGTGAATTAAGCAAAGCAGCTTTCATATATTCTGCTTCCTCCTGGTGGAACTCATTGCAAGAAAAGAGAAAGAGCTGGTCACTCTCAGTGAGTTGAAACTTAAACCTGCTATGAAGGATGTTTTTTAAAAGTTTATTTATCCGGTGCAAGTTGACCTGAGCACGTTTGCTCTTTTCCAACAACACCCTGTTTCACATTCACACAGTTCCACACATTTCACACCTGGGAGCTGCAAAGCCAACACAAATACTGGCCACTGAGCAGGAGTTGGGGGGGCGGGTGCCTTGCTCAAGGGCACCTATGACAGTAGTTGCTGAGGGAGGAGCGATCAATGATTTGTTCACTTTTCCCACCCAGAGTTAACCTCCCATTTTGAGGCAAACTGCTGCTTGAGCATAGAAAGACTTGACTTTGCTCTCACCTTCTATAATATGATTGTTATTGTATTTATTTTGCTTTTGTACTTTGTACATGATTGCAGGCTGTTCTGATACCTGTTGGAGCACATTTAGTCAGGCCTTGCACACAGATTTGGCACGCAGCTTCTCCTCTCTTTCCCAGAGGGCTTTCAGAGTCCACTTACCTGGCTGAATCCAACTCCACTCAGGTGCTCCATCAGTAGCTAACGAATGGAGCTCTCCATGGTGCTGAACCTGTGTTCACTCATTTTGATCACTAATTAGCCATTTAATCAGCCCTAATTACCTAATTCGAAAATCCGGCCCTGCCACATGCTGGTACCCGTGCCACATATGAATGCTGTCAGGCCGACGGTGTGGGAGGAAAATGAAACAGAGATACAGAGATACATACAGAGATACATACAGAGATACATACATAGGTTTGCTCATGTATGTGTAAGATGTCTCAACAAGGGGGGTGTGGAGGTGTGGTACTGGATGACTTATGCTGCAGAGAGAGAGGGAGGGAGGGAGGGAGAGAGAGCACCTGCCAGAATGAAGGAATGACACCCATCCAGCCAAAGCCTGCCTGAGCCAACTAGACCTGGCCTCTCTCTCTTTCTCTCTCACACATACACACACGCATGCACGCACGCACGCATGCACATGCACACACACCCCCACCCCCACGCGCACGCACACACACACACACACACACACACACACACACACACACACACACACACACACACTCACACACACACACACACTTCCTTTCGCCCGTTTCTCACACTCACTCATGGATATGTACACTCACACAGAGATTGCTGAAAGGCTCTGAGTGCATGCCAGGGTGTGTGAGTATATTTAGCAGGGATTCTTGCCGTGTCAGGGGAGCGGGAGATAGGGGAGGTTTTCATACAAGCTGCTGACCTCTTCTAATCCGCAACACGATGGCTGCCGTGTTCCTCATTCCTTTGGGACTGGCACCTAGTAGCTACCAGCCTATCCACACGGCCAGCAGCCACAAGGAGGTAGCCTAGGTAAACCCAGCCACCACGTGACCTGCTCTCTCAGTTCCCAGTCACTATCGTGACTGAGAACAGGTCTGAGAGCAGGTCACGTGGGGGATGGGTTTACCCAGGCTAACAAGGAGGCTGCTGGAACCCGGGGGCAAAGCAGGGGAAAGGTGAGGCTGTCTCACTCGCCCACTTTCAATCCACAATCTCATTTGGCAAAGTATTCTTTCTGGGCATGAAGGATACATGGGTTATGTTTGGTTCACACAGGCATTGAAAATCCTTGAAAGTTTGCAGATTTGAAAAATAAAATAAGGCCTTAAACGTCTGAAAATGTAATGGATGTCTTGAAAGTATTCATACATATATATATATATATATATATATATATATATATATATATATATATATATATATATGAATACTCTGTTGTGTTGTAATTTGGACCAATGCTGTGTCTTACAACAACATGCCAATTTTGTGTTCTTAAATTTAACCAAACAAGGCATTGCAGGCCATTAAAAAGTCATTGAACTTGATGTCCATGTGAGTGTAACGCAAGAAAATGCATTAATGCAATATTTTATGTTACGTAATATGAATTATATTGTAAAATATAAAATGTAACACATATATATAGTGTTAAAGAGCTGCCTCTTGAACTGGCCTAAGGCCAAGTGGAGGATTGGTTTCAGACACACTGAGACTGTCCATCCTGTTACAGACTGGATGGTGGAAAGAGCAGCATAGAATATCTGGCACCACATACCATAACACATATCCAGCTGGATACAGATTACATGTTATGCAATTGCCTGTGGACTAGAAAATGTATGTCATACACCACTTATGGTTAGACAGGCAAGTTAGACATGCATGATTCCAGACATACCTGGAGAGTTAATATAGATACAGAGAGGAAATATTCTACTCCTAAACAGGGTGTTTTTTGATTATGCCACATCAATAGAGACTTGACATTTAAGATAACTGTCAAATTTGAGTAGACTTGACATTGATTATTCCCTACTCATATAGGCCTATTCTGTATATCACCACATATTGGGAAAATGATAGGTGATTGGAATAAATTAACTGGTAGGCCTGCCCTACAGCATTATCACTTCCACAGAAACCTGAGCCGTGACGCGGTGACAAACCACGGGGGCTCACACAAAAGTCACGAGATTTTTGTCAGTCAGATAAAAATAGGAGTTGCGTCGCACATGGCACTTCCATACTGTATGGAAGGAAATTTGGCGGCAGGTCGTAAACCAAGATAAAATGTAGTTTATTCTGCTGATTTAGGTGCACAGGATTCCCATGGTGCTTGAAAAATAAGCCAGAAATTAAAACCATATCTAGACCTCCCTCTGGACATTAGCACACTCAGCAAATGGGAGTGCGTCGTCGACTTTCTGTGAGAGTCGACTGCCATCATGTGGCAAAAATGTTGGCCGATGGCGGGCCACATACACACGCACTGAGGCCAGCCCTCTAAACTGAGTTCCCAAACTTTATCAGAACTCAGATCACTGACCACCCCCCCATTTGGTAAGAATTTGTCCCCGTCTCCAGACCCCACATAGGCCTAAAAAGAGAGAAGTTATTTTTCCGTCATCCTATAAAAACATCCCTGGGTAGAAGATGTGATTTGTGAGCTTTCAATTTAATGAAGTGAATGCTTTATTTTTGCCATGCAACGTGAAATAGAGCTTCCACCTGTGCATTAATGCTAGTCTATGTAATTTCCTATTATAATATACTGTTATACCGTGTAGGAATGGTATAAAACCATTTGAATTATGGTCAGTCAGGTGTTGAATTCAACAGGTCTGTGCGTCATGGCGCGAATGGGTAGGGCTTCAGCTGAAACTCACTGACACTTATTTTGGATAAACAATTCTTCTCATAGTGCGTGCTACTCCACTCACCGGCACAACAATTTCTGGAAAGCATAACTAGCCTACGCGTAAAAATAGAAATGACAAACATATGAAACCCACCCATTAATCAACGGCGACGAAATAGTTAAACTGGAGGGGAGGGGGTGCTCATGTGTTCATGGGTGGATAAAGTCATTTTCAGAAAGTAAGGCGACCACATTACATTACAAACACTCGAGGACGTATCAACCCAAATATTCACTTCGGCGATGCTGTGCGCACATGTGTGACGGAATCAGGTGTGTTCAAAACAACCACCTGTCCAAATCAAATGTAGGCTAGTTGTCTCAGTGCTGGAGCTCTTCTTCGGATAGAAACGCTGTAGACTTTTCGCAATGGAGAAGTTTGTTTTTGTATTAATGTGCTTACTTGATGTTCTGGTGCATTTGGGCGCGGCTCAGCACCATTTACGCGCACGTCCCGGACCATGGAGAAACTGGATTCAGTGGGAGAATAACGGTCGGGTGTACAGTTTAGTGAGCACAGGGGCTCAATATCACGCACCTATACAGCGTCAGGCAAGGAGGCAGACCCAGCTATTCCTGACGGCAAAACAACATCGCATTAACCGACTTCAGCCGCCTACTCTGCTGAGCAGATCGTCCAGAACTAGAGCTGCAGATCTAGAGGAGAGAGCCGGGATTTACTCTCAACGAAACGGCCGCATTCAACTAGATTCGTCGGTTCTTGGTGCCGATGCGGGTCAGTATTTGCTCGCCACGCATCGACCCACCACGGGCGCACGGAATCGGCCCCAACCGCAGATTGCGCCCACGGGAGAGACTGTGATTGCGGGATATCGTTCACGCCAAACCTCGTCTAACGGCACCGTTTCCGCTCCCACCACCATGCAGGAGTTCTCTGGCAGCGGGGTCCCGAGAGGAGGACGGAGCCCGCCGGGGGATGATGCTGGTCCGCCGGGTCCACTGCCACAAGCCACTGCGCCACCGGTAAGATCACCGGACTTTACGCACAGCCGAGGCGCTAGTCGACGACCTGAGAGTCCAGAATATGTCCGGTCACCTAACACACATGGATGGGTCAGCGTCTCTGAGGATGGCGGGAACAGACGCCGCATCCAGCAGCAATCCAATATAGGGGACACTCGCAGCGCGCTCAGAGCGCACTCTATCACCAGAGTCTCACCGGAGTCCCCCACGGCGCTGTCCAGCAACGCCGTAGTAGAGACACATTTTCCTCGCCCAAGGCCCGAAACAACACGGGCTACGGGCAATATAGCAAGGGATGATGCTCGGGATCCACACAGCATCCATCACAGGAACTCAGTGTTCTATAATGTGTACCCACCAGACGGCAGGAACAGAGTCCCTGTGCGCCAGCCACCGGGGACGGGCTATGGCACCAGGTTCTTCCACAATGGTAAGACAGGTGGATGATGTAAATCCAAAGTATGTATTTCACATGCTGTGTGAATTTTTGGAATGTATTTTATTTATTAAAAATAATAATTGTAAAGCCTATACAGACCAGTGATTTTCTACTTTTTAAATCGAGGACGGCTCTAAATGGTCCTTGTCTGACAAGGACCATTTAGAGCGAGGACCATTTAGTAGAGCCACGGACTCCCATTTGATATTTTGTCTCTCAAACCATTTTTTGTTGATTTTGTCCAGAATTCCATGCCTCTCAAAATACAAAATTTTCTACACTATATAATTACATAATGTCTTGCTTAAATAATGCTGATGTTAATTCATCATTTTGCTGGGGACCCCATGGAACCCTCTCAAGTACCCCTGGTGGTCCCCGGACCCCACATTGAGAACCACTGGCCCAGACTATTCTTTATTTTTAGCACCCCAACTCTCTATAATATGCTCTGTTAATAATCAATAAATAGCCTATAAGAACACCTGGTTCCAGCCAGATTTGTCAATGATTCATTGTGTTCCACAGGTCTACCAGACCTGATCCCTGACCCCTATTACATCCAAGCTGCCTCTTACATCCAGAGAGTGCAGATGTATGCGCTCCGCTGTGCTGCTGAGGAGAACTGTCTTTCCAGGTAGCTACAGGTGTTTGGCACTGCATTAAGCAGTCAATCAGCCTACATTTTAATCATTGGGTTTGTTCTTGTGGTATGATGATTGTTATGTGAAATGCATGTGCTCTATCTATTGTGTAATACATCTCTATACATTTAGACACAAATGGCAATGAGGCGTGTAACTAAAGAAAAGGTAATAATAACAGTATAAGCTATATATGGTTGCCACATTAGGATGTGTGTTGACCAGACATACTTGGTTCAGTCCCATTTGGAAGCTACAGCTGAGTGACAGAGCACTTCTACACAAACCTGGCAACCTACCGAGATTCTCTCCTCTGATCTGAGCAGCCACTCGGCCAAGTAAAATAAACCCCATGAAAGGCTGTGGATGCCTGAGGTGAATATAAAAACTACTGAGGCAAAACCCAAACCCGCCCTCTGCTTGCCTCTGAATCACAATCATGTCAACTGCCTAATGAAGAGTGAAAGGAGTTCCATTATGAAATGTCTGCAGTACAGTGTGATTTATATGGCAAGCAAACATGCAGGCAGTATACTGTATTTTGGGGCTATTTCCAAGCTGTCCTCTTCATGTTTTATGTTTAAAGTCTGGCTTTCAGCTCTCTCAGCATTCACAATGTTTCTGTTTCTAAAAAGCATCTTACGGTCTCTACCAAACGGTTGAGATGACACTTCATGGTCAAAGTCTACAATACGTATGTATGTAGTTCATAATAATTATGCAATATACTGTAACAATTAAATGTACTGTTATAATGCTAGTAATGGTGTTAGGAATTGGATGCCAACATTATGTCAATTAGTTACCATGGAAAATTAGTATTACCAGTATAGTATATTTATCTTTTGAAAACATCCCAGAAATCAATCAATCAATCAATCAATCAATCAATCAATCAATCAATCAATCAATCAATCAATCAATCAATCTATATATCTATATATCTATCTATAAAAGGGGCAAGTGGGCAATCTCTGTCTGTCTGTTCTCTGTTTAATTTTTTGTCCCATGCACTGATGATGTCATAGGCATTGTGACATCACTGTCACTGATGATGTCATAGGCATTGTGACATCAACAGTGATGTCATAAGAGTAATTGTGATGTCATTAGTAATGCGAAGTTGTGACATCGTCAGTGATGTCATAAGAGCGAGTGAGCCCGCACAGCGGTTGAGCTGCAGGGCGGAGTCCAATGTCTGGACTGATTTTTTGTTGTTGCCGACTTCTTGATAGGAGGCCTACTGAAAAGCCATACTATTTAAAGACAGTGATTAGTGTATTTTTTTATATATTTTTTTTACCATAACATACCTCAACCGAATGGTAGACATGGCCGAATCAGGTTGAGTTAAGTTCAACACAATTTTCAACAAGTTGTTGACTCAAAGTGTGCTCTACCAAACGGTTGAGCAAACCATTAGTGCTATATGATGCGCTAGGTTTTGCTCTCCTCGTCCCTCTAGGTCTGCGTATCGTGCGAGTGTGAGCGACCTGGACTACCGAGTTCTGCTGCGGTTCCCCCAGCGGGTGAAGAACCAGGGAACCGCGGACTTCCTCCCAATGAAGCCCAGACACGAGTGGGAATGGCACAGCTGTCACCAGTGAGTTCACAACATGCCATCGCACACACTCACCTGCATGCATTGGAATACGTTGTCAATAACAGAATATTTCCTGTGATAGTCTAAATTCCCTTGTACTCCACGAATTGTCTTATGTGGAAAACCCCAGTTTTCTGTGGACACAGCCTGCTCATATCAAACGATGAGAATTATTTGCAACTAGGGGCTTTTTACATGATATTTGTTGGAATAAAACTGTCTTTCCGCTTTGCTTCTGATCTCCCCAGGCATTACCACAGCATGGAGGCCTTCAGTAACTACGACCTGCTGGACGTCCTGACTGGAAGGAAGGTGGCAGAGGGACACAAAGCCAGCTTCTGTCTGGAGGACACTTCCTGTGACCCGGGGATACGGCGACGCTTTGCCTGCACCGCTCACACACAGGTCTGTCTGCCTGGTCTATGGTTTATTTATTTTTCCTTTCATCCCTCCATCCATTTGTTTGGTTATTTGATTTATTGAATGTTGATTGGTTGATTCATCAGGTTAGTGCTTCTGTTATTTATTTCTATCGTCCATACTGGACATTAGAAAGAGAAATTCATCAGAGATCAGACATCTCGTACTTTTGCACACGTCTGTATTTTTTTTTTCTCAGGGACTCGGCCCAGGTTGCTATGATACTTACCACGCCAACATCGACTGCCAGTGGATCGACATCACAGACGTAACGCCGGGGAACTACATTCTCAAGGTGGGAGCACAGAATCGCAGTGTAGGAGACTTCAGTTTGGCCTAAATAAACAGCAGAATAATTATGATTCACCAGGTTCACAAGAAATGATGAACTTCATTAATGAATGTTGACATTCAAAAGACATGTTCAGATGTCATTCAAAGGAATATGTGAGCCGATGTCCATCTATAATAAGAATGTGAAGTGTCTGTCTGTCTGTGTGTGTGTGTGTGTGTGTGTGTGTGTGTGTGTGTGTGTGTGTGTGTGTGTGTGTGTGTGTGAGTGGGCAGAATTGTGTTCGGCCACAGCTATGCCATTTTACGATCGCGCTGAATCTTTCAGTAAGTGTAAAAAGTAGCCCTGCGGGTGACCTAACAGAGCCAGATTTTTGAATTAGGTCATTAGGGCTGACTAAATGGGCAAATGCCTCAACACAGGTTCAGCACCATGGAGAGCTCCAGAGTGGAGCAGCACACAGGTGAGCAGAGTTTGAATCAGCCAGTGAACTCTGGTGCAGCACACAGGTGAGCGGAGTTACAAGCAGCCAGTGAAGTGGACCATGAAAATCCTCTGGGGAGAGAGGAGAGGCTGCATGCCAACTCTGTGAGCGAGGTCTGACTAAATGGCCAGTAGCACAGGGACAGGTATTCCGCTAGTAGAATAGAATTGAAGTGAACTGAATCGATTCGAATCAAATCACATATAATCAAATCAAATTGAATTGTGAAGAATCTAATTAATTGAATTGAACAAACTAATGACATTACGACCAATCCAAGCCACTCAAATCAAGTAATCTAAACTTGGAGGATCTGCACAGTGCTGCGTTTTCATTATTCACTCTGTCACCATCATCTCTGTGTGACGTGTTTCCCAGGTGACAGTGAATCCCTCTCAGCTGGTTCAGGAGTCAGATTTCTCCAACAACGAGGTGCGATGTGACATCAGGTACACAGGGACCTACGTCCAGGCCAGGAACTGCAGGATCACTGAGTAAGTCAAACACTCAGAAACGTCTGCATTTCAATACCTTACAATGAAGTGCGTTCACCCTAGTATCTGTCATTCAGTTCAGTTGTTATAGAATAAGTTCAAAACAAATTCTGTAAGCATTCTTCACTGATGCCTGTTTTTTGTTTGCTTTGTTCACAGAAGCTAACCTGGCTGATGGCCAGACACACACAGTCAATATGTTATTGTTGCTGTTAATGTAGGTACTCTCTTCCTCAGCACTTTAACAGTGAGCTGTCTGCTACAATCTAACAGTCTGTTCATTCCAGATAATACCATAAGATATATCTACTTAATGTAGGTCTATGTAAAGCTGAGTTATCTTATTTCTTTTTTATCACTTAAGCACGGCACGACTGCACAGCAGCCTTGGGCAAAGCCTGACAAAGCATATTATAAATGAAGGCAACATAAGCATTCAAATCTTCAAGAAGCCATTTAAATTCATTCAGTCACACTGTGTGACTGAGTTGGTGCTTATTTTGTAGAAGACCAATGGTGGTCTTCTCTCCTGAAAGGTTATTCATATTCTGTTTTGACAGGATAGATCCATAGACCATTATGTGTTAAAACGAGCCATATATATGTGTACTGTTTATACCGTATATATATATATATATTCCTCTGTATTCATATTTATGGCTTGTATAATTTTGTATTAATTTGTATTCGCTTTGTACTGCTAAAGCACTCCGCCACTGTTCAACAGTGGAGGCATATAATGTATAGTCTGTTGTTTTGGATATTAATGAAAGGGTACTTGAATGAAAGTTGTAATTTTATAAAACTGTATTTTATAATAAAGGTTGCCAGAATTATTGGAGACCAAAATTCCATTGAAGACCGAAGCCTTATTCTTTCTCTCTACACTCTGGTAATTAAGTATGTAGGCCTATTTAAAATAACACCCATTGACAAGATAATTTATGAACAAATATTTTACAGTATGATGTCACTCCACGGTTCGCTTACACTCAACAGTCTGTCTGTACAATGCAGGCCGAGCTGAATGCCATGAGAGCGTGAGTGAGTGGTAAATAAATGTTCAAATGATTTGGAATAACAGATCACACCTCAGAGAAATGTATGAAATGATCCCACTTAGGAAATGGAGGAGAAAGTAAAACACGCCATGAGCCTGTTGTTGCGTGTGTTCACCAGGCATCTCAAGTTATGTTGAATGATTGAAAAAGACATCCACTCCATGTAAAGTGTCTAGGACTTTCTGTATTTACATAATGTCAATGGATTCACACACATTGGTACTTGGAAACATTTTTTAACACAATTAATTCTTTTTCCTCTTGTGTTTTTTTTCTATGTAGAATAACACTTATTTGCTGCCAAAGACAAATACACTGCCTCATCGTCTTGTAATGTCAAACATACCATGGAGGTTTCTTGTTTGATCTGAATGTATGGAGGGTCGGCCGCTGTAGTGACACATCTCTCTCTCTCTTCCACTGCAGCCTGTAAGATGAAAGCACAAATCCTGCTATATGAACCAGACCAATTAAGCACATTTAAATTCTAATACATTCAAAGAAATAGAAAATGCAGAAATAACACGGGAGCGGGTGACATTTTGAAGCCTCATTTTCATACGCAGCACTTGGGAGAAGGAAATAGCTCTGATATGTTTATGAGAGGTGCAGGCAGACAGGTGGGTGCTGAGTTCACGGAGTACACTCTCTGTCTCTCTACACAGCATCACACAGACAAACCCTAGTGAAGGCATACTCAGTCTGACTCAGTCCCACAGTTGTCTGGTTTCAGGCTCTCAGCCTGGAGCAGCTGGGCTCATCCTGGGGCAAGGCTGCAGGCGATCGCTAACCTTTCCACTACAGTCCCATCATGGTAGAGTGTGGGTCTCTCTTCAGTCAGGTTTGAGTTGGTCCTGCTTTGCTCTCGTTGGACTTTAATGCTGACGAGACCCATTTCCCTCTTTTATTTTATTCTTTGCATGTTATGAAGGCATCCAGAAAGCCAGAACCAGAAGAAAGAGCATGGGTGATTAGGACTGAGAGAATCACACTGTATGTGGTGGACACGATTGAAATGCAATCAGAAAAGCACAGGATCCAGGAGTCGGGTAAACGTCGGAGATGAGGAAATATATTTTTGAAATATTATTGTGCCACACACATATCCACATCACACTGAGTTTGAACCCAATCTGCAAACCCTCACCCACCCAGATGTCTGTCATCCTCTTATCCAAACATGGCCTTTTTGTCGAGCCCACACCATCTTTGGTCAGACGGCCGTAGAGGTGAGCCCCTGATGTGAACTTGAGTGTGACGGAGGGTCGGGGCCCGGGGCACAGCCTCCTCCGCGGCTGCGGGCTGGGCGGTGTTTGCTCAGGGCAGGCCGCCGTGCTAAGCCCGGGCGTGCGGGGCGGGCGGAGGAGCGCGGCGCCCCTCCCTGCCCCCGGGCCCGGCCGCTGGAGATGGCGAGGAGGAGAGAAATTCCACAGTTTCACAGTCAGCCAGGAAAAGCGGACAGGAGACTGCTGACATCAGCAGCACCAGGGCTAAAGCGTCCTTATCACAGGCTACCTGTGTGTGTGTGTGTGTGTGTGTGTGTGTGTGTGTGTGTGATGGCGGTCCAGAGGCCGGACTGTCTGAGATTCCCAGTCAACAAGACCCAGGGCCAACAGGCGAGACCACTGTGACTACTGAGACACATGATAGCAGTCATTTTGTTGTTCCTGTACAGACATACACAGCAAAACTGTCCATCAAGGCGTCAAGGGTGGAAGGAACAAATTATTTACTCTGCTTTTTTGTGTAGGCTACTTTAAGTATTTTCATTTGTTTTCAGTAATTACTTAAAAGATCTCAAATATGTTCATGTAAATAAACGTTTGCCACTATCTATCACACAATGGTGATTGAGCTTATGGCCCATTGATGGAACCCTTTGCATTTTCAGTATTGCAGCATTTATGAACTGGGTGTCTGTGTTGATGACACAGATGATGCAACGCTGCTTGGATCTCACCTGCAATTACTGCTCATCTCCATAGGTGTCACCAAAGAGAACAACACTATTCAAGATTACCGTATATAACTTTAAGTACATTTTTGAACTACATTTGAAATCACATCCATTACAACAACACATACTGTAGGCTCTCCATAAGTAACACAAATTGGACGATCATAAATAATTATGGAGCCATTCACTTTAGAATTGCATGGGAAATATGCAAACAACATTCTCATCTATAAAAAGTAACTCAGTAACGTTTAATCTGATTTTAAATGAGCTACATTTTAGTTTCACTTCAGTATTTTTACAGTTTAACGTTAAATTTCAGCAAACTAACAACACTTCTATTTGAGTATATTTTAGTACTCTTTCCACCATTGCTGTCAGTGTTAATTTAACTCAAGAGTAAAAAAACAACACTATGCCAGTGTTTATGTCAGTTGATAACCCCAACAGGTAATTTAACACATTTAGATAGTTTTGAAATCCTGCTATACAGTATACAGTCAATTCTACAGAGCCATATCAGCTCTATGAGTGGACAAACAACACTTCAATCAACACGTCAACTATAGCTATGTGTTGAGCTGGGTCTGACCCTGAAAATCAGTCATGATACAATGAATGAATGAATGAATGAAAAAATGTATTGGTCACCACCACCACCACCAACCATACACTTAGGTCATAACCAAAGGTTAGGGGCAGAAGCAAACGCTTATGTAAAGCCCCCCCTTTTCTTAAAATTAAAATAAGAAAATCATCATGTTCAGACATTTTGGACATTGTCCTTACTTGCCATCATATTAACAACAAAGGATTTCAAGGAAAAAATATCCTAATACAGGAAACAAAAAACAACAACAAAAAAAGCAAAATAAATAAATAAGCAATACAACAGTCAAAAACCAGTAAGTAGCAAATAACAAAACAAAACAAAATCATGGGTGTAATCAATGTCAAAATCAGACATGATTTTCAGTTTTGATTTTGCACTGTCAGTTATTTTGAGTTCAGTGTTGATTTACAAAGTTTGTCTATTCACTCGTGGAGCTGATTTGTTTCAGGAGTGGCTATTCAATGAAAACTAGTTGGATCGTGAATTGGATGTGGAACACTGACAATATAGTCTGGAATGTGAGCTGCCATCATTAATCAAATAAGTCAGTGTTAAATCAATGCAAATTATCCGTCTGGATATGTAGTCTGTGTTTACCTTATATCAATGGCAGAGCTGTTTGTTTGCAGCAAAGAGAAGACGTTTTTGTGAGTGTGGTGGAAATAACTGTTTTTCTCTCCTTCTGGTATTACACAGCGGAGTCTGACGTCTTGAAAGAGGAAACAATGTTTACCTGGGCACTGGGCAGGACAAGGACTCCTTGCTCTGACCATTTACACACCATTACTTTAACCGGTTTCCCTGTTTGAAATAGAAGAACGTGTGCTCAATGGCCCCTGTACTTTTCCCCTCTGAGCTGCTGTACAAATACCAAAATAGCCAGTAGGCCATCTGAGTGGATGCATGCTCATTTCTAACCGAGTTAAATCCTGTTATTCTATTATTTTTGGGCTAGGAAGTGGGATTGGACAGGGAGGGCATCCGGATGAGGCTGTGATGGGGGGTGGGGGTGAAGGGGAAGTAGGGGTGGAGAAGTGGAGTGGAGTGTAGAGAGAGAGAGGGGGGGGGTTTGAAATTTGCGTCTAAATGCTCGTATTGTTTTATGGGTTTTACACATGAGTGTCTGCCGAGGTGAAGACGTCTCCCTTCGTCTCCTACATCTGTTCATCGGTCATGCTCCATGAAGAGGGCACTTTATGGGGTCCAGAGACATACTCATAAACAAACACACCCGCACGCACGCGCGCACGCACGCACGCGCACACACACACACACACACACACACACACACACACACACACACACACACACACACACACACACACACACACACACACACACACACACACACACACACACACACACACACACACACACACACACACACACACACAGGCATGAGAGCATGCTACTGGGCTATTCTTGTCTCCTGTAATACTAACTGTTGTGGGCCTACATGTATTTGTTAGTGAGATGGGGCAGACATGCTTGTTTGTATAAAGAGAAAGTCTAGGTATTTTTAGCATTAATACTGCAAGAGAACAGCACTTCTAATCACGGTTTGTATTTTGAGCAGCTATACCAGACTACAAGCAGGCACAATAAGCATCAATTAATTCAGTTCAAGAAAATAGAAGACATTTTGAGAGTGCTTCACAAAAACGCTGCAATGTGAAGCAATTAATTAATGCTTCAAAAGGCATCTCCAGAGATTTATTTTTATTTTTAATCTCTGTGAGCAAACAACAGGAATCATTTGGGAGAGAGGCTACTGAATTTAAATTCAAAATCGTCCCTCCAGTCCATTGCAATCAATGTGGACCAAGTCAAGCTTTCCATTGTGGTCCTAGCTGTCCTTCATGGAACAAGACTTAAAGCAATCAATGATTTGCATGAAGTTCTGTTGGGTCCAAGTGTTCCCACTCAGTTATTTTCTGTGCCATGATATTCTGTTTTGTTCCCATCCTCTAGAGAGTCTATCCTATTAGACAGCTGGTAAACGGCTGGCGGTTTGTATTGTGGTGTCTACCCACTGCAGGTAACAACCTCAGTTATTACCACTGGGGATTATGAATGCATTATGTATTCATTGAAACCAGACAGTAGACATAACCAGACAGCTAATGTGCAGGAAAACCTCAGCACTCTCTGATGGAGGCTCAGACATCAGGGAAATTATCATGGGCTCTTTAAATACCTTCCATTCATTCATATCTATTTCAACCGTACGTGCTATTATTGCATTCAGAGTAGTTATGGATACAATGAAGAATGAATGAGAATTTTCATTGACATTTTAGGAATTTATGGACAACGATTAAAATATATATATATACCGGCTTTTTGGTCAGGAAGGCCATTACTATTCACTCTCCATTTACAGTACATGGCATCTTGAACTACTACAGCCAGGAGAGACACTCAACCAGTAGCCAGGAAAACCCAGTCCTTGTGTGTGTCTGCAGGAGAGAGAGATAGAGAGACAGAGAGAGAAAGAGGGTGTGTGTGAATGAGATGCCTCTCTCTGCCTAGTATAGAGGCTGTAGGAGTGAGCATACAGGATGTAGGGTCAGACAAGACTTAAATAAACAGACAGAAATCCATAAAGTCATCTAGCATACCACTGTTATTTCCCTCTCTGCCATAAAGTAGCAGTTTTGAGGTCAGATGGCGTTAATACTTTAGCTTATTTTCCTTTTGGGCTTTAAATCAAATACTTTGGTACTTTTAATGTGTGTATATATTTTTTTTATTGGAATATCCTAATGTAAATCCGACAACCTTTGAGACTTTTGTTTTTGAATAATACCCTGTGACATAGGGGATTATAACAACATAGGGCCTATCTTGTTATGGTGGGATGTATCTTCACTATAAAAATGGTTGAACAAGGGCGACACCGTGTGACCATAAGTGGTAGTGTTGCTGTATTGTTGTATCTAATTTTATGCCTCGTATTTTAAGCTTGCCAGGCTAACTTTAAGCAGTTGTGATCAATCAAAAACAGGGTTAATATTAACAATTTATTTGTAACTTGTTGTTTATGTATTTGAGTCAATTCATTCTTCCTTTCTTGAGTTAGGCTACTTCCTGGTGTGAGCGTGAGTCGTGTGTGACGACACTCATGATCGACAAAATACCTGACAACCCGGTTGTCAAAACTAGTTCCACAGCTGAGGAGAGATGGCCCGTGAAATGAACTGTGTTTGTGCTATTAATGTAGCGTTTTTGCTTACATTTGTGCTATTTTCATCCGTGGCTCACGCGTCTCCAGACCGGACGAAGACGGTGGAGTTTAACGTTAAACCGGGAGGAGTGGTGCACACTTTCACCGAGCGGGTTGTAAGTACAGCGCTAAACCGAGACGAGATAGTCTGGCAAGCGAGAGTGACTCGGTTTGCTTTAACCGTTAACGTTATATGCTAACAAACGATCCGCAACATATACCCTCTAGACACATAACACATTTTGTAGATTTGAATAGAAGTCGGTGTGTACGTTTTTGTAAATTGCTCCGCCATTGAATTTGGTCAGACGTTAAAGTCAACTGAATAAAATATACGGCGGCTATTTCTCATACACCCACCTGCATCACATTAACATGTGCATTTATACAATGAACCAATTTATATATTCGGTTTCTTACGTGTGCTTTAGGAAGTGCTGTAGTCGCAGCATGATGACGAAACAGCCTTTTAGAGGCTGACACGTCGCTGCCAGCATAGATATGGCTGCCAGAGCCACAAGGGCGCTATTCATTGGTTGGTTTGGTTTCAAGGATCATTGACGAGGCAGTAAAATATTTTTGGCAGTAGCCTTCTATATAATGAAATTGTGAAGTACCGGTACTTTTCAGTATTTAGATGTCGTTTGTAGGTATACCTTAATACAGCAGAGTCTGTATCTGTCCCATAGACTGTAAAAATAAGAATCTGTCCATGTTATCGATCTATTATACTATCAATGATGTTATCACCCACCCCCCCCCCCAAAAAAAAACCATAGCTACATTGTTCTCCTGTTTACTCTGACCCATGAATGAAGGAGGAAATAATACACTTCCTGATACCTAGCAGTAATCACATTCCTGTCCTACAGTTCAGAAACACCTGTTTGACAGTGTTTTATTCCCTCTTTCTTACAGCGGGGATATGAGTGTTCATTCACTTATGCCTCACAAGGGGGAACTAATGAGGTGAGTATCAAATGCCCTGTTCTCTGTCTCTGTCTCTCTCTCTCTCTCTCTCTCTCTCTCTGTGTGTGTGTGTGTCTCTCTCTCTCTCTCGCTTTCTGAAAATATGTTGATTCCAGTTCAATGTCCTGCATCATAATGTTGATATCATCATATGTAGTTAGTATCATCAGTGCCGTGCATACATATTTATCTGTGCTTTGTTTCAAACAGCAATGGCTGATGAGCGTGGGCCTGAGCGATGACGACAGACTGTTCTCTTGCTCTGTGTGGAGGTGAGCTGTGGTGTGAGGTTACTACACACACACACACACACACACACACACACACACACACACACACACACACACACACAGACAGACAGACAGATACAGGATCCAGAGCTGTCTGCGATGAGGCTCTGAATAACTTAGGCGCTTCACCTTGGTGGCGCTGACACCCATTGAATCAAACGGAATGTGTGAATCTGTTGCCATTTTTTAATGTATTCATTCTTTAATTTGACAAAACTCATCTGACCAGAGAAGCGACAGGACATAGTTTATAACATCATGTGTCTGACTTAATGAGTGTGTGTAAATTAATGAATGTGGACGATAATATAACAAATATTTGTTTTTCTCGTCTGCCAGGCCCCAGGGGAAATCCTACCTCTTTTTCACTCAATTCAAAGCTGAACTGAAGGGAGCCCAAATTGAATATGCCAATGCATATGTAAGTATCTGGTAATAGGAACACGATTTACCTCAACTGTTATGTAGAAATGTCATCTACCCGAGGACAGTTCCTAGTCTTTAGTGTGCTAATTTGTCGGATGCTGACATCATAGCCTGAGAGTGTCATTATAATGGGTGTCATTTGTTTTAAGCCCTCTCCTCTGCTTAAATGTCCCTTATTTTTTACCCTTCAGCTTTTCTCTTAACTGAGTGATTAATCAGAGTTTCACTCATGCTGGACAGCAGGTCGCTCGCAGCAGTCTACTGCCCAACAAAGTCAAATGCGCAGTAAAAGAGTCATTCATTAATTTAGCCTCTTTGGCTGCAGCTCCCTGTCTATGTTGAGAGCAAACCTTTTGATTCCAACTCCAACAATAATTTAAGGGCTGAATTTACAGTGTCTGCAAAAATGTCAGAAAAATCAAGGAAAAACACTGGCGATGAGCAATTTTGCATTGTGTGCAAATAGTAAATCATCCACCTCTGTAGCAGCAATGCTTTTGTCAGGCCCACGGATACAACTTTGAAGTCATTTCTCTCTCCTGTAGTTGCTTGGCATTGCCGTTCTAAGACAGCAGAGTTCTTGTCAGATGGAAACGGCTGTCACCATCTACACTTTGATCCTGGCTTCAGAGACGCACACTGAATAAACAACCCTAAAAAAGTAAACAAAAAAAATCTATATGATGTGTATTAAGGCAATTTCTTGTTACTAGGCATCTCACGCACTACGCGCGCTCAATTCCTAGGCTCGCTCTCGCCCGCCCTGCAGCTCGCCGAGCTGGCCCTGCAGCTTGTATACGCAGCTCGGCCGCTGCGCACGCTGCCGTAGCCTCGCCTGCTCTTGTGACATCACGGATGATGTCACAATGTCTATGACATCATCAGTGCCTATGACATCATCATTGAAGTCATAAGATGAATTTGCTCTTATGACATCACTATGACATAATCAGTGGGACAAAAATGGAAACAAACAGAACAGACATAGATTGCCCACTTGCCCCTTTTGATAGATAGATAGATAGATAGATAGATAGATAGATAGATAGATAGATGCCTCTGTGGACCTTTTGCAAAAGAAAAGAGATGATTCCCGCACACACTCTGTAGGGCTTTTTCCCTTTAAATCCATGGCGAACTCGTATGGCTATGTTCTCTAAGAAATAGTTAAAAAATAATCCCCATGAAATGTATTGATCCATGAACAGAATCAGGTATCACCTAACGGCATCTTCTGGGACAGGCGGTGCAGAATAGAACTAACCGTACAATAGAATGAACAAGGCACTTTCTCTGTTCACCTTTCCTTTTGGACCTTTGGTTGGTTCCCTGTGTCTCCCCTTCACCAGTAATTATGTCTCCATGGAAACCGGTCATGTGTTACATGTGCCCGCGTACATTTATAGATCCATTGTCCACTACTGATGGTTGGAGCTAAACCCCAGCTGGTGCCGGTTTTGACAATCTTAGAAGGGTAAAGCATCTTATTGGGACACAACATGTTTGTTGACAACTTTATTGTTAGAAGTCAAACTCAGAGTCCGGTATTCAGGCTTTGGTGGATGGCACTTCATGGCCCTGTAATGTCCAGCCTCTTTCCAAGCTCCGTCACTCAGTGGCTCGCTGGACGTTTGCCATGTCGGCGAGGTGCAGCACCTCCACACGCCTCCTTCCCCAGCAAGGACGATTTCTGACTCTCCGTCATTAGTAAGAGCTCACCTCCTCCTCCTCCTCCTCCTCCTCCTCCTCCTCCTCCTCCTCTCCCCCTCCTCCTCCTGCCCTCCTCCCGCTGCTACGTCTCTGCGCCCTGCAAGGGAAGACAAATACACAGAAAACAACTTCCCTAAATGACAGGACCAAAATAACTCTACACACACAATTAAACACACCTGCCGCCCCGCACAGCATCTCCTTGACCTTGTTGTCAGACCTCCCCCGCTTCCCCCGGCCCGTCTGTCGCCATGAAATTGTCGTCTCCGGCGCCGCCTCTTATCCTGTTTTTTCCCCTCCTTTTTTCCCCTCTCTCCTTGTTTCTTCCCTTCTTTTTTCACATCCTCCCTCCCCCTCTCCCCCTCTCCTCCATCCCTCCAGTCACAGACTGCGGCGGGAGGACAGAGTGACGTGGCTCTGAAGCCGGAGGAGTTTACCGTAGGAGACTCAACAGGTGAGACATTTGCTGCACTTCCTGGTGTGTCTACTTGTCATGTCAGTCTGTCGCTCCCTCTCTGTCGCCCCTCCTCTCTCTCCCCCTCCCTCCCTCCCTCATCACATTGCTCGCTCCCTGCTGATTTCCTTCTAAATATGCTACAGGTGTGGGTGGGATGGCGTGTGCCCCTGTCGTTCTTTTCTGCCTAAAGCCTCTGCTGTGGCCGCAGTTCTCCACTGTGATTGGCAGGATTCGACAAGTCGCTCTGAACTGTAATTTACTGTAACTGCCATCTTCAATCAGTGCAGATTAGAGACTGCACTGCAGTACAGAGGCTGATAGCATCAGAAATCATAAACTATTAGATATTTCAGACTTTGTGTCTGTGGGAGGCTCAAAGCACTTCCAGGTGTGATTGCTAGGGATTATAGCTTTAGTCTTGTAACTAGGTAACTGGCTCTCATTGTCGAGATCGAACATAAATGTGTTTTTTTATGTTGACTTTGAGACTGATTTGCTCTCCTTTCTGACTTCTAGTGACCCAAACAGACGGCAAGTTCCGCGCCGAACTCTCGAAACTGACCGCCGTTGGCCGGATACGACACAATGAGCTGTAATTGGTCGGAAGTCTGACTCGGCTTCGGTCATGCTGACCAATCAGAACATTTGAGCAAGCTCTGAGGTCGGGCCTCAGTAGTTAATGAAGGATGGATCTGTAGCAAGGGACAATTCTTCCTGACTGACAACCGGAGATCGGAGTGGGATGATAATTGAATGCATTTGTTGTCTTGGCAGCACTTTGTGTTACAGTACAATAATAATTACATGGTATGTACTTACTACTTACTGAAATGGATTTTCTCTGTGAAACTGGTACTTGGGACGCAACACATATGGCTGAAGTATTTGACAGACGATAGTATAGATATTGTGATTTTTTTTACCACAGAATCTTAATTAAAAAAAAGCTTGCCGTGAGATTCAATGCTTCCATAGTTCCCCCTCCCCGATTTTATCACATTTTCTCCCCAATTGTACTTCGCCAATTATTCCCCCTGCTGCCCCGGTCGCTGCTCCACCCTCTGCCGATCTGGGGAGAGCCGTAGACTAGCACCATGCTTCCTCCGAGACATGAGCTGTGTAGCCAGCCGCTTCTTTTCACCCGACAGCGGGAGCCTCACCGGTAGGACGTAGCACGTGGGAGGGATCACGCTATTCCAACCAGTTCCCTTCCATCTGAACGGGCGCCCTGACCGACCAGAGGAGGCGCTAGTGCAGCGACCAGGACAATACCCTCAATCCGGCTTCCCTCCCGCAGACACCAGCCAATTGGGCCTGTATGGACGCCCGACCAAGCCGGAGGTAACACGAGGATGCGAACGTGCAACCCCCCGTGTGGGTAGGCAGGTATTTTACCGCTACACTACTCGGACGCCCCTTCCATAGTAGTTGTTTTAGTTTCTGAAGGCGTACTGTACATGGCAGCGGGCAATCTATTTTCATCCACTGGGGCTCAATGTGAATGTATATATAATGTATAGCAGCAGATTGGTTTGTGAGGGCATGTAGAGTGTAGTAGAGTAGAGCGTAAGGAAGGATTTATTCATTTTATGTTAATCCCGGGGAACCTGCCTAATCCCCAATGTCGCCATCGTACGCCTCATAAACAATTAGAATTCCTCCAATCTGGTTCTGTCTGTTTTGAGCTGCCAAATGATTATGACGCATGTCGAGTGGAGTGCCTCAATCTCTCTCTTCATCTCTCCCTCTCTCTTATCTGCATCTGTTCAAGAGAACTCGTTTGATCCCTGATCACCAGTCAGTACCACTGGTGAAGAAGATACTTATTTTCTGTGTGTTTTTGCCAGAAGTGATACTCGGTCTTAATAGAGTAAATAGCAGCTCGACGTAGAGGAGGATGTATGTCACGGCAAAGAGAAGCCATCACAAACTCCCAAGTCGTCGACCTGAACTACGCTCGCACCCCTCGGCGCTGCTTGTGTGGATCAGCGAGGATATTGGGCAGATTTCAGTAGTACATCACTATTACAGTCCCCGCCTCTATACCAGGTGGAATTGCCTTGATCTTCCTTACATCGATCCAATCTTCTTAGATCCACACAAGTGTCCCGAGGATGAGTTCTGGGGATTGATTTCGGATTTGAGGATTTGAAAGCGTGAAAGGATTGCCTGTGAGAGAGAGACATACCGTGGTCTGTCTGGGGTCCGGACTCTCTCCTCTTGTCTGTCTAGAGGTGGTCCTCTGGCTCAGGGAAATGCTCAGCAGGGACTTTGCCGTCCCCTTGGTCAGCGACTAGGCTCCCTCTGGGGGTCCCGACAGGAAATACCACGACCAGATGCTAACTCGCGACGGGAAGACAAGACACAAAGACAGACGGGGACGTTACTTATTTTTGAACATGTTTCTTTTTCGAAATCCTTGTTTTGTTCTGATTCATTACGATGCGTGACGGATGTTTCAATAAAGTCATGTTGTTGTCACTTGGCCTCAGATAACTCAATGTTTTTGTCGTGTTACGTCAGTTATCATCTGATTGAACCTCCCACTGCCTTGTTAAAGGGGAAACATGAAAAGAAAGGAGAAATTTGTGTGCCAGCATAGAAGCATCAAATATTCCAGCACAGGCAGAGCTGGGTCACAGTGAACCTGCTCCTTCATCTGTCTGAAATTATTTTAGCACCAGCACTAATGTCTTGCCTAATTTAAACGGACAATTCTATATATTCCAGAGTTTCCTAGTCTTCATATGTATTACAATGAGCACGACGAAGAATTGGTTTGAAAAGCTATACGTATATACTGTTAACATTATATTACTGCATCCAATGTAGCATCAGTGTTTCCATGAGATAAAGAGCTTCCATTGTTTCTTCTTAGTTTCTGGGGAAAAAGGCTTTGCAGGAGGGATCTGCTAAATCCAGCGGCGTATATGGGAATGTATAGAGAGCTTATAGAGAGATCTAGTCAGAGGGGATTTATTCATCTCATGTTAAGCCAAGGGGAAGTTGGTAATCTTGATTGTCCTCAAATTAGCATGTAAAATCTTTGACGCAAGAGCTATAGTGTATGCTGCAATCACTCCATTTCCCAGTCTTAAGTGGTGCCTTAATCTACAATGTACGGTAATCATGAATGGAAATAAAGCTCCCCAATTTCACGTCCATGCATCAGAAGGTCCTTGGCACGCTCGAGGTGCTGTTGAGACTAACGTATCGTACAAGACGCGCTAAAGGAACTCACGCAGTCTCTTCCATTTGCTTTGTACATCTTATTGAGAAGACGTGTTGGTCCTCAAGTGTTCCATGCCTCAGGCCTCAAAGGCACCTTGCCCACATGAACCCCCGCTCCCCCTCCCCCATCCTCCTCCCCCTTGTATCTCCGCCAGTGACATTCAGGCTATTGTTGTGTGACAATTGCCGACTACGATTTCCAATGTTGTTCCTGGTGGAACAAATTTGACACTTTGTTCTCAATATGGCTGTCTCAGTCTGTACTACAATAGCTCTTTTATTTGCCCACCAGTTCACTCTCTCCTTCAGAGGGTTACAGCTGCGTCTGTGCTGTCGTCCAAACTCTAAAACACAAAATTGACTGTTTGCCATCTGGTACTACTAGAGAGGTTTAGTTTCAACTTCTCCCCATCGGGAACAAATACTGTCAGTGCTGCCCAACACTGGCAGACATTATGTTGGCGTGCATTAAGGAGCTCTGATTGGAACCATGTTTCACATTCAAAAATTGAATGATGAATTTTGTGTTTGAAATACACGAAAGAGCCACAACATAGCATTGAAATGAACAGTAACATGTTTTGTTGTCACTATGACTACACTGGATCACTTTTGGACAGGACGATACCAGTTGGCCTCAATGTGCAGTCATCCGCTCACATGGCTCGGTTCTCATGTCATTCATATGCTGACGATACGATACCGCAGCTCCTCCTATCGTTCCCGCCAGACGGCCCCACAGTCTGCGCACGGATATCGGCGTGCCTCGCCGATATCTCGGCATGGATGAAGGAACTCCACCTTCAGCTTAACCTGTCAAAGACTGAGCTCCTCACCACATCCCAGCCAGTCCCTCTGTATAACATCAGATCAGTATCAAGCTCCAATCAGCTTATCTCATTCCCACAAATTTGACAGGGCTCCCTCTGCAGATGATCCAGAACGCGGTGGCACACTAGCCCAAAAGAGCACGTCACTCCAGTAGCATCAAGTTCAAGTCCTTGTGCTCACCTATAGATGCCTACAAACTAGTCACCTTTAGGTGACAGTCACCCTTTTCATCCCTATCAGCTTTTAAACTCTCCACGAGTTTGCAACCCTGCCTACAAAGCAGCAACCAAAATGTCCCCGACCTACCTGAACTCTCTCATTCAGGTATATGCTCCCTCCCACCCGCTATGCTCTACAAAGGAACGGTGCCTGGTGCTGCCTCCACAACAAGGCCCTAAGCCTCTAGCCAGATTCTTCTCTTCTGTGGTTCCTCCGTGGTGGAATGAGTTACCAAGCTGCATTCGATCCGCAGAGTCCCTCTCAATCTAAGACCCAGAACTTTAGTGAACACCTTCTCACCTGATTGAATGTGTAATCCAAAAAATTTAATAAAATAAAAAATCTTCATCTGTCTCTATAAGAATTGAGCTTTATAGCACTTACATTTGTGGTTCTCTCAAGACTAGATCCTTGCTTGTGTTGTATTAAAATCTCATATGTACATCGCTTTGTATGAAAGCGTCTGCCAAATGGGAATTGTACAGTGTAATTTGTAAATGGACGAGACATCAATTTGCTGTGGTAAACGTTTGTAATCACTCTGGCCGGCATTCAAATGATAGTTTCTCTCTTTCTTT
The DNA here is from genome assembly GCF_964638095.1 of Poromitra crassiceps. NCBI lineage: Eukaryota > Metazoa > Chordata > Actinopteri > Beryciformes > Melamphaidae > Poromitra > Poromitra crassiceps. Next base: position 15,593,668 of record NC_139632.1, read on the forward strand.
CTTTCTTTCTTTCTTTCTTTCTTTCTTTCTTTCTTTCTTTCTTTCTTTCTCTCTCTCTCTCTCTCTCTCTCTCTCTCTCTCTCTCACACACACACACACACACACACACACACACACACACACACACACACACACACACACACACACGTCTTTGCATGTCCTGACATTTGGAGGGCAACAGATGGAGATTGTGGCTGGGTGGGTCAAGCCGTCGGAGATGGGATTTCTCTAAGACCAGGGGCCCTGCGAAGGGTACAGCTGCCCCCTGTCTCCCCTGATAGCCCCCCACAGGCTTTGGACTGGTGACCCAGTCCGCCCAGAGACACACAACCTTTTCACGTCTTATCCAGCCTTGTTAACTTCCTCATACTATGTGACCTTTCCACGTCCAGATCCATCACAGGTCTCCAGCCTGGCCTCACCTCCTCCCCCCCTGTGTACTTTTCATACCGCTGAGCCAAAGCACTCTGAGGCTGAGCCGAGGTGTACTAGGTGTCACAGCCTGATTGTCTGCTCATCAATTAGCTGCTCTTCTTAGGGCCGGCCGTATCAGATAGACCACGACGGGATGCAGGCAGCGCCCCCGCTGTGTCTCACTACACCTCTCTTCTGCCTTCTCCCGCTGTGTCTCACTACACCTCTCTTCTGCCTTCTCCCCCACAAAACAAGCGCGTGTGCGAGCGAACCAGGGAAAGACGTTTTTCAAAAGCCTGTAGTCTATTTTGTAGCTTTAGTTGAGTTTGTCTCTTGTGTTTCTGTTTGTACTTGAGATATCTGCTATTTTACGATTTGCTCCTGATCGCGTTCAGTTGGTGTTGGTGAAACATTTCCTGCTGCTGCTTCATATAACAAGAGCAAACCTTTTAAGCCCAGTTTACACCAACGAGACCGTTGCAGGGAAAAGTTGCAGCAGTGTAAACGGGCCCGTCTCAATCTCAACTCGGCTGATGGCGTCACCACAGATTCAGCTTGTCTAGTCGCAGGAGCTGGTTGCAAGTAGTTACAAGTTTCCAACTTGTCTCGTGAATATTAGGTCTAAACTGGGCTTTAGACCACTGCACTCCCCCCCCCCCCCCCCCCCCGCACCACCCATATCCCCCTAGCCACTACTCCTGCCCACCCGTGGAATCCTGACTCTCTACCACCTTCCTATCCTGAGCTACAGTCATTTTCCCACTAAACTCACTAAACGTCGATGAGTGACTTGACTGACTGACCGACTGACTGACTGAGTGAATGAGTGACTGTCCTGACTTTTCTGTGTGTGTGTGTGGGTGTGTGGGCGTCTACGTTGCGTGGACGTTGTGTCACATTCCCCCAAAGTAGGATCGCCCTGAACTTTCTCGCCGTACGACCGCTGCCCCCCCTGCAGCCCCCCCACTGTGACGCAGCCTAACGCACTACCCCCACTGACAATGAATGGAGCGTGGGGGGCCAATGCGGAGGGCTGGAGAACTCACACAGACAACGCACATGCATGTCTGCACCATAGAGGAGTGCACAGATTGACACGTACCACTATGGTAATCAAGTCTTCATGTGTCGTGTCGTCTTACATGAATTAGTATTTGCTTCATGTTTCCAGAGAGCTGCTTATCCAATTACAGAGGCGTTCTGTGCCCTTTAACCAGTCTGCAGTGTGCGGGAGTGTGAGAGCTGGGTTCATCGTGAGCATCTGTAGAAGGGCTCTTGTTACGAGTGCTAACGCACACAGCTGTTCTTATGACGCCCTCTGTTGTGCAGTGTATGTGTACTCTGAGATTTGCTGAAGAGGAAGAGAGAGGGAAAGAGAGAGAGAGAAGGGTTGCCAGGATAGCCAAGCTGTTCTTCCCCACGTACTCACCTCAAGTTGCTTCGTCGACCCGTCACCTTGGAAACTTGGTCTTAGCTCAACTCGGCGAGCCTTGAAATCGCTCTCCACTCTCGCAGATTTTTGCGGCTGTTGCTGTGAATATGGCTCTGTCCGATCAGCCTCCCCCTCCTGTCGCTGTTGTCTCACACTGTGGTGGAGAGCAGCCTCCTCTTCTCGGGGTACGGAGGGGCCTTGCGGGGCTCCTTGGCTTTCTTCGTGCGTTCAAAGAGGCGGTGGTGCGGGTACGGGGGGGGCTTGCGGCCCCTGCGGCCTTGCGCCGTTTTAGTTGTGTCTGCAGTGGCGGCACGCTCCCGCAAAGCCGGGTGAAGGATCCCCGCTGAGGAGGATGCTCCACTCTCTCCATCAGTCTTGGACAGAGTTTGTTTTTCCGAGTCCCTGGGTGGGCAGCTGGCAGAGGGAGGCTGGGTCGATGACGGAGAGAGCGTACTGGCAGATGGGTGGTCGCCTTGTGGGGTCCGATAAGACCCGACCTTGCTCTCTATGATGACAGAAGGGCTGAGGGCAGGGGGTGGTGGGGGAGGGTTTGGACACAGGGGGGAGGGAGGGGAGGAGGGCCCTGGGGAGTGAGGCTGAGAATCGGGCGCGCTGCTGGGGCGAGAGAGGTTTACCGTCAGAGGGGAGAGACCTGGAGTCGCAGGCCGGACGGGGAGGGAACTGCTTCTTTGGGGCGAGGAAGTAAAGTCATGTGACGTGAGGTTTTGAGGTTGAGGCGGGCTGCCGGTTCTGACTGACGCAGCTGAAGGATTGTGGGCGTGGTAGGGCGGCGGTCTCCGTTGTTTCGGAGAAGACCCGAGATGGCGGCTGAACTGGAGTGTGTGGATCTTCCCTGGTGAAAGCCCAGTGGTTTGGGTGTGCGGTGCCACACTCGGAGGAGATTGGCCTCTGGTTTGATTAAGTGGCTGACCTCTCCTTGTGGTGCCAGGCTGACCTCTCCTCTCGGTGCCAGGCTGACCTCTCCTCTTGGTGCCAGTCTGACCTCTCCTCTCGGTGCCAGATGGGTCTGTGCCTCCTGGCTGGGCCTCCTGCTCCGAGGGCCACTGATGGCTGCTGCCTACCGTGACCCCGCTGGAGCTGGAGCTGGAGCTGGAACTGGAGCCTGAGCTGGAGCCTGAGCTGGAGCTGCTGTCACTGGGAGGCTTGGCGTCATCGCCTCCTTCTCCCCCTCCCCCTCCGGCGCCCCCCTCCCCCTCCTCCTCATTCAGGTCAATGGACGAGGTCAGATAGTCAATCTGCTCCACCACCTGGGAGACACACACAGCGAGGTGGTGATAAATAACACCATGGATACACACTCTCACAAGATGATCGATAGCACACAATTAAAACAAGTTTTAATTAGTTAAATGGACTCTTCACATATACAGTATACGTCTATTTCTAGAATTATGCTTTTTTTTAATGAAAAGACCCTCTTTTTTATTCCCCCTCCATAACTCACATGAGGTTGCTACTACGTGTCTTAGTAGTACTACTCTAGGAAACTGTAGTATAAGGATTTACCTCCGTCTAAAAAAAGGATGAGCTAACTATTTCATGGAAAGTGGGGTATGCTGAATTTAGGGTTTACCCTGCACTGCTTCCCTGGATACAGAGAGACACATCGTATATCACACACACATGCACACACGCACACATGCACACACACACACACACACACCATGATCATACATCACGCACAGGCACACACAAATAGACCCACACATTTAAATGAGTGCAGGGCGTGTAATGCAAGAGGAGCAGAAGAGCCAACACACACACACACACACACACACACACACACACACACACACACACGGGCGTGCGTGCGCGCGCATAGACACACATAGCTACACAAATGTATGTCATAAAGGCACAGTCAGGCTGGTGGACACACACACACACACACACACACAACGTGAAGGAGGCTGGAGAGATTGGAGGAAATTACACTGGGGAAAATGTTTGACCTATCTCTCCACCTGCTCTATGTGAACAGATAAATCCTGGGTCCCTGCTGGAGCAGTTGAATTATTGTTTTGTTCTCTGTGTGTTCAACAGCATCCTTGCTGATGTCAAAGATGACCTGGTTTGTGTCTTTTTTGTGCGGTAGCGTTTTGGGGCGAGGCGTTTCACAAGCTTTGAAGTGCAGCAGCGCACTGTGCACACTGTATAGCAAGCAGCACATCAAGTGACTGTGGGCAGGTGCTGCTAGTTACTGTCAACAATCAGACAAGATAAAAAGAGCAGAGGACCCCCAGGATTTCCTCTGCTCTTCCCAAGCGTGATTATTAAAAACAATGTCTTCACCCCTCGAGTCGACAAAGTTGTCGGGCGCTGATGATGAGACCAAAAGAGATGAACATGAGTTGTCAGTCTTTCATTTAACTTTCTGTTTGTTTGTTTTTTGCCTATTTTATTTTGTGACTCATTGAGAACTCTTTGTTTCTCAAAATGCTATAATGAAAAATATCCTATAATGTTCAAAAGAGATGAACATGAGTTGTCAGTCTTTCATTTAACTTTCTGTTGTCGTTTTTTTCCGCCTATTTTATTTTGTGACTCATTGAGAACTCTTTGTTTCTCAAAATGCTATAATGAAAAATATCCTATAATGTTCATAGAAAGATTGGGCCTATTAATTTAGCTGTAATATTGTTTTATAGTGTCCTTATAAAATGTATCTTCGGATTATTCTAGTACTTTCCCCCATAATGTTGATTGATTATTAATCATAGCTGAGGGTGCTGCTCATGCAACAGAATGATAAAACAGCTCTCTGGAATAAATATGCCAGGGCTCTGAAATGAATATGCCAGCAAAGTCTTCTCTGGTGCCATATCCCCCTTTGATCTGTCTTTCTTGTTGTTTGAAAATTGGGGATTTTCTATCACAGCGTTGCACCCCCACTCACTCCACGTGGAGCAGCCTATAGCTGTTTATGCTGTCTTGTGTTATTAGTGTCACGCGAAAAACCCCTCACACCTCGAGCTTGCTTTAGCTCCGGCCCCGCAGATGCAGATCAAATACCACCAGGAGGGGAGCTGAGAGGCGAGATTTACGTGTCACTTTTACTGGATGAGGGATACGAGGCGGAGATGCTTATAGCCGTGGATGGATTATAAAAGCATCGGGGGCTATCCAGCTGCGCCCGGAGCAGCATCTGTCCAAGGAGTGAGACTGGAGAAAAGAGATGCTAGATCAGAGAGGATGCCAGAAGAAGAGAGAGCTGGAGAGAGAGAGAGAGAGAGAGAGAGGGAGGAGCGGGAGTGGGAGACTACTGCTTTGCCTAATGTTACACAGCATCATCACATCAACCAGTGAATGCATTAGGCAAATGGGGCATAACCGCCTCTATGAATATTATTTACTGATCAATTGAGTGTAGCATATGTTCAGAGCACAGTGGAGAGTTGGAGAAACAGTTTGCCGACTGTGCTGGTTCAGAGAGCACTGATACTACTGTGCAAACCTGCTGCCCACTTTTTAATGCATGTTAAATTGTGCTGAGGAGACACATTTCTTGCCCGCATAGTTTTAGTTAAAGTCTACAGGCCCTCAAGGGTTTGAGCATACTAAGTGTGAGCTTCTCCTCCTTAATCAGATCAGAATCAGATTTCTGATCGGATTCTGATACAGGCCCTCAAGGGTTTGAGCATGCTAAGCGTGAGCTTCTCCTCCTTAATCAGTTCAGAATCCGATTTCTGATCTGATCTGATACAGGCCCTCAAGGCTTTGAGCATACTAAGCGTGAGCGTCTCCTCCTTAAGGAAAATGTTTAAATGAATGTGGAAGGATGCAGCAACTTTCTCTCTGGCCCCTTTCTGAACTATAAATCTTTTGTTTATTTCTCTTTGAGTCCTGGGAAGACTAATTATTGTAAGCAGGTGAATTGGCTGAATAAACATGAAGTGATTACAGAAAAGGATAGGAGGCAAACATGAAACGACTTATCAAGACGCCTAGATCTTTGCTATCCCTTTGATCAAGAGTTCTGCACAACACAACAAATACGACATCTGTTACCTCTCTCATTTCCTGGTGGACGTCCTTCAGGGCTCCCAGGACCTGCTCCAGGTTGTCCATCACCAGTTTGATCTGGTTACGCACTGCCTTTCTGCTGCACCTCGGCGCCGGGTGGCCTGCTTCCTTCCTGTGCGGCTCTCCTTCGCTGGTCGGCCTGGGCTGGACCCACGTCCGGTCGTGGCCCCGGATCGGGATGTGCTCCGAGCTCGGCCTGGGCTTCCTGGGGCCTCGTAGGGTTTTGGTGCAGCCCGGGTCTCCCAGACGAACCTCGGTGGAGGAGACGACTCCGTGGAGTGAGCTGGCGCCGTTGACGCCGCCCTCCACAGGTGGGTCCTTCAGCACCGTCAGGTCTCTCTGGCTCTGGGAGTTCCTGCTCTGCTCTGTGATGTAGCTGAAGCTGGAGCGGAGCCCCTGCTGCCTGTCTAGAAGTCCCTGTGAGTCTGAGCTGAGCCAGCTGGATGAATGGAGCTCTCTCCGGTGGTAGGTATGCCTGGCGTAGTGCCACTGCTCCCCCCGCCCGTCCTCTGCACACACCACAACAGGCACCTTACAGTTTGCCTCCTCACCTTTGCACTCTCCAGGTGTTGCAGGTTCAGGAGCGGGTCTCAGCGGCGTGCCGTGCTTCCTGGCCGAGGGGCTCGTCCTGTCATTCTGGGAGTGGAGGAGGTTCACGTGGCTCCGGTGGTTCTTAACAAAGGAGCTTTCAGAGTCGTAGTCCTGCACGGAGGCGGGGCTGTTGCACAGACCCGGCGGCTTGTCCCCCGGGTTAACCCCCGACGTGTCCGGGTCGAGCTCTGGAGACCGGCTCCACCTGGCCGGACTGCCCTCCCTCTGCTTGCGCAGGCTCCCTGGCAGGACGTGGCGTGCCCTCAGCACCGCCGGCAGCCTCCTGGCCAGTCCCACGCCGTTACAGCGGTGCTGCTCGCCCCTTTTCTCCCTGTCCTTTCGCTGGATTAGCTCCTTGGAGAAGAACCCAATCCCCTTGGCTCTCTCCAGCGGGGTCAGATTGCTGCGGGGCTCGGCGCTGCATTTGTACGGTCCGTCCAGCCCCAGGTCACTGCTGTGGTGGGGCTTCAGACCGTTGCGCAGCCAAGGGAAGAAGTGAGGAGTGTGGGGCTTGAATCCCCTCTGGTCCCCGGGCCCTGGAGCCCTGCTGTCAGAGAACATGGTGAGCCGGCAGCCTCACAGAAAAATGAGGAAGAGGAAGACTCTTGAAGCAGAGGGAGCTCCTTTCTCCCTTTTTCCATGAATCTCCTCCTGCCGTTGCCATTCACATAGACTGTACTCACTCATCTCCCTCTATCTTTAGTGTCTCTCTCTCTGCCTCCCTATCTGTCTCTCTCTCCAAAACTTTCATCTGCCCTCCGAAGCTCAGATCCAGCTCCCATCCATCCACCCACTCCTCTGTTCCTGTTGAAGCCTGTTTCTGATTGTATCGGCTTGTTTTTTCTCCCTCTCCTCCCTCCTTCTCTGGCTCTCCTCCCACTATTCTCTCCCGTTTTAGTGCTCTCGAGCCCCTCGCCCCTTCATTGGCCGGGCCTCGGAGGTGCTGAGGGCCTCTCTCTCTCTCATTCTCTCTCTCTCGTCGTCCTCTCTCTCTCCCTGCCTGCGTCTCACTGGCTCAGTAGCAGTGGCAGGCTTCCCTGTCTCTACATCTCTTTCCCTGGCTCTCTCTCTCTCTCTCTCTCTCTCCCTCCCTCTCTCGCTCTCTCCCTCTCTCTCTCCCCCTCCCGCACTGCGCTGCGCTACCCTACCTCCTCTTCTCGCTCTTTCTTCCTCCCACTCCCTCTCACTGCTGTAACTCCCTGTCTTTATTTCCCTTTTCTCTCCCCATCTCTATCTGTTCTTCCCCCGTTACACTCTCTTCTCCTCTGAAACCCCCCCTTTTCCTGCGTTATCAGTCTCTGCCTCTCTCTCTCTCCCTCCCTCTCTCTCTCTCTCTCTCTCTCTCTCCCCCCCCCCACCCCACCTCTCTTTTTGCCATGGAGAGCAGCTGAACTTCAATCAAGATGCCAGTGTTATTAATCCCCGGGTAGCCCGATGTATGTCCACGTGAGTCCCCCCCTTCCTCCGCTCTCATCTGATTACTCCTTTCCTGGCTCAGCCCTTCACAATTAAACGCTGCCTGGGCTACCAGGGGGGCTTTAGAGGAGGCAGGACTCAGGAGCAATAGGGGCCACATAATTGCGCCGGTTTTGACGGAGCTGCCCGGCCACAGACAACAGCTTGTGCCGGTGGCACGACTCTCTCCCCGGCTTATTGCCACTGTCAGCAAATAGTGTCACATTACATCCCAGTTGTTTTGTTGTTTTATTTCCTGCCGCATCTCCAACTTCCATTTGTTCCAATTATGCAGAGACAGCTGCTATTCTCGGCTTCCTCGTTCAAATTACAATTCCTCGCCTTGTCGGGATTCGATTTCCTGTGTCTGACAAACCCAAAGATGCTTCCTACAGTATAGGTGCCTTTTCACTCGACTGCGGCTGGTTGGGTCCATCCCTCTCTGGCGGCATCCGAAATGAAACAGCAGCAGCACCGCCACCACCACACCACCACCACCACCACACAAAAGCCTTGTCAGTTTGCTGTCATTCAGCTGTGAGATACTCAGTGCATCTGTCATTGTGTTAGTCAGCAGAACAATGTATTCCTCTGGTATTTTGCCCTGTTGAAATAAAGACTTCATGCAGGACACATTGTACTATATTATGGGGGAGCAGGCTTTTAAAGGCTTGCTGATAGTCTAAGCTAGAGTTCTTCTTGCATGGCGAGGAGGACCAGCGGTCTGGATCAAAACACAATAAAGAGTGGAAGTAATAGGGCATGCACTGTTAATCCCTTAGAGCTCCTTGTTCAACATGGCCTACATGCGCGTGCGCGCACACACACATGCACACTCACACACACACACACACACACACACACACACACACACACACACACACACACACACACACACACTCTCTCTCTCTCTCTCACACACACACACACTCTCTCTCTCTCTCTCACACACACACACACACACGGGTCTGTCTCAGTGATTTCCCCTGCACGTCTCCTCAAGGTGACTGATGCTTGTTAAACTGAACAGATAACGTTTGACACAGATAATGCACTAACATGGAGCGGGCACACACACACACACACACCAGACAGACACACACACACACACACACACACACACACACACACACACACACAGAGACACACACACACACACACACACACACACACACACACACACACACACAGAGAGAGAGAGAGACACACACACACACACACACACACACACACACACACACACACAGGCAGAGGGATCTCTATGCTAAGTAATCCAAAATCTTAAATAAAGTAATCACCTTACACTGCTGGGTCAAATGGATTCCTTTGTGGATTAAAAGTTCAAGACGTAGGTCATGTTTGTAATGGATTTCACTTGTAACCCTGTGAGTGTGTGTGTGTGTGTGTGTGTGTGTGTGTGTGTGTGTGTGTGTGTGTGCTTGTTCGTGTGTGAGGGTATTACATTTAGAAAAGTTCAAACTGTAATCCATCTTGAAATAATGGGTAATTATTGCTGAAGATTATGTAATCAGTTATAATAAGGCAACTCATCTCATATTATTGTCTATAAATCACAGTAGATTGTCCTTTTGACTTTGTATAGGCAAAGTAGTCAAAGTAAAAAAAGTAAACTAAAGTAATCAGATTACATAACCAAATACTGTAGTATAATCCAGTAATTTTTTATCGCGTTTTTTTCTGAATCCGCTTGTTTATTCCCCAATATTGTACTTTGCCAATTCCCCCTGCTGTCCCGGTCATTACTCCGCCCCCCTCTTCTGATCTGGGGAGAGTTGTAGACTCCCACATTCTTCCTCCGATACACGTGCAGTTGCCAGCTGCTTCTTTTCACCTGACAGCGAGGTGTTTCACCGGCAGGACGTGGCATGTGGGAGGATGACGTTATTCCCCCCAGATCCCCTCCCCCCAGGTGCCCCGACCGACCAGAGGAGGCACTAGTGCAGCGACCAGGACACATACCCTTAATCCGGCTTCCCACCCGCAGACACGGCTAATTGTGCCTGTATGGATGCCCGACCAAGCCAGAGGTAACACGGGGGCTCGAACCTGCGACCCTCATGTTGGCAGGCAGGGAATCTACTGCTGCACTATGCAGACAGACGCCAGTATACCGGTCATTCAATCATAACATACTCGTTGAAATTTTAAGCGGGCAATCGCTAATCTGTGACTTATATGACCTTCCAAAAAACTGTGTGTGAATGCGCGCATGTGTGTGAGGACCTGGAGTCATGTACTCTCATGTGTGTGAGGACCTGGAGTCATGTACTCTAAGCATGTGTGTGAGGACCTGGAGTCATGTACTCTAAGCATGTGTGTGAGGACCTGGAGTCATGTACTCTAAGCATGTGTGTGAGGACCTGGAGTCATGTACTCTCATGTGTGTGAGGACCTGGAGTCATGTACTCTCATGTGTGTGAGGACCTGGAGTCATGTACTCTCATGTGTGTGAGGACCTGGAGTCATGTACTCTAAGCATGTGTGTGAGGACCTGGAGTCATGTACTCTAAGCATGTGTGTGAGGACCTGGAGTCATGTACTCTAAGCATGTGTGTGAGGACCTGGAGTCATGTACTCTCATGTGTGTGAGGACCTGGAGTCATGTACTCTAAGCATGTGTGTGAGGACCTGGAGTCATGTACTCTCATGTGTGTGAGGACCTGGAGTCATGTACTCTAAGCATGTGTGTGAGGACCTGGAGTCATGTACTCTAAGCCAGCAAATCTCAGCCATCATCCAGTCAGCCAGCCATTGTGTGAGGTCCATAAATAACATGGTGATGAAAGCCACAATAGATGCTCTTTTTAAAGTCAATGTGGAATAATAAGTACCTGTCGCAAGTTACTGTTCATTAACGCTGGCAGCTGCAGCATCTCAAGCCCGACCTACGGTTCTGTTTGCTCCATCCATTACATTAATGTACAGTGTGTGTGTGTGTGTGTGTGTGTGTGTGTGTTTTGTGTGTGTGAGAGAGAGAGAGAGTGTGTGTGTGTGTGTGTGTGTGTGTGTGTGTGTGTGTGTGTGTGTGTGTGTGTGTGAATGAGAGAGGACTAACCCCCCCCAAATAAACCACACTGCACCGTTTCCATAACTACTACTCCTCTTCTTCTCCTCCAACTCTCCTTTTCTCAACTGTCTTTCTGACGCCTTGAAAATCTTTCATCACTTCCATTGATGTATGATGATTTTCTTTTCTTTTTATCTGATTTTTCTCCCCAATTGTACTTGGCCAATTCCCCCTGCTGTCGCGGGCGTTGCGCCACCCCCCTCTGCCAATCTGGGGGAGAGCTGTAGACTAGCACACGCTTCCTCCGATACATGTCCAGTTGCCAGCCGCTTCTTTTCACCCTGACAGCGAGGAGTTTCATCAGCAGGACGTAGCGTGTGGGAGGATCACGCTATGCCCCACCGGTTGCCCTCCTCCCCGAACAGGCGCCCCGGCCGACCAGAGGAGGCGCTAGTGCAGCGACCAGTCCTCATACCCCACTGGCTTCCCACCCGCAGACACGGCCAATTGTGTTCTGTAGGAACGCCTGCCAAGCCGGAAGTACCGAAAGGTATCGATCCCATCTGCGAAAGGTTAAATCCCCCTGGGAGTGCCACTGCCACGGGGATTTAACCTTTCACCTCTACACTACCCAGATGCCCCATGTACTTTTCAGCATTACTGGAGCAGTAGAGAGAGAGAGAGAGAGAGAGAGAGAGAGAGAGAGAGAGAGAGAGAGACACACACACACACACACACACACACACACACACACACACACACACACACACACACACACACACACACACACACACACAGACACACACAGACACACACACACACCAAGAGAGAGAGACAGTAACACCAGGCATCTCTGAGTAGGTGTTTTGCAGCAGACCTTCAGGCCAGCAGGAGAGAGGGAGTGTGCAGCGTGTAACCTTGTCCTCCTGCTCCTGTAACCCTCCCTCCTCCTCCCACTTGTTCTGAGCCGTGTAACAGGTCGCCTGCCCATTGACAAGCAGCAGTGCGTGCAGGGAGGGACACTTACCTGCATGCGCGCGTGTTCGCAGCACTCTGCAGCCACTGCGGATACAGTATCCAGGTTGAATTTCTTCATGCAGAGCCAGGTCGAGAGAGAGAGAGAGAGAGAGAGAGGGGGGGGGGGGGGGGTGAGAGAGAGAGAGAGAGAGAGAGAGAGAGAGAGGACACCACTGAATGACTTACATAAGCCAGCAGCAAAGATAGATGTAAAATGCACTCCTTTGAGAGGCAAGGCCACTCAGAATTTTCTGTGCCAAATGGCTTTTAGTCACAGTGTGAATGGCTTTGGGCGACTCGTTAACTTTCGATGGCCACTTGGGCAGCAGAACGCGTGAGGCAGAATGTGCGAAGGTATCTTTTATTGTCGTCGGTGCATGCAGTCCTGGACCTACGGAAGGTGAAAAGGAGAAGTTCTTTAACGTCAAAATGTTCTTTTTGGCTGTTTAAAATGGAAGTGAGCGCGGGGTGGCGTCTGTCTCGCCCTGAAGCGTCCACTGCTGCGCCAGTGAGTCTCCTCGGGGCCCGGGCACCACGTTCTGGGAGGGTACAGCACTGTCTTCCCCTCCTCTCGTGTATATTTTTGTGTTGATTGCTTTTAGACTCACCCTCCACCGTGCTTTCCATACCTGAATATCATTTCAGTCAGGTGTTCTCTGAGGACTGGAGCGAGTGAGGAAGAGAGAGAGATAGACAGATAGGCAAGAGAGAAAGAGAGGGGGCCCCTGAAGAGAGAGAGATGTGGGGACCCCAAGAAAGAGAAAAAGAAGGAGAGACAGAATGGAGAGGAAGAGAGAAAAAGAGTTTTGAAAGACTTCTAACTTCCAAAGCTGGCTGTCATAGCTGTGCTTGCCAGAGGGGAGAGCACCTTTAGAGCATACTGGATGAGTAACGATGTGGGGGGACTACAAAAGCAAAGCAATACATAATAAGGTGAGCGCTCTCTCTGCCGCTCAGGCAACTAACCTGCGGGAGATTGGTGTTGAGAGGAAATTTGGAACTGCTTGGAAGTTCAGCACAGGCCTTATGTAAAACAGCATCTCTTTTTTCCCCTCGCTGAGCACATTCTAAGTGTATAGACGTAGCTGTTATATTGGTATGTTGGCCGCAGCATGTGAATTTCAATAGAAATGAGAAACACCAACATAGAATGCATCATAATGTGACAAAATGTTTTACATGTGTACGCCCGGTGGAGCTCACACACAATCCAATACACATAGAGGCCATTTACACCTGGCACTAACATGCGTTTTCTGTGATCAGATTGTGTCTCCAGTGTCCACGTTG
>NC_139632.1:15607138-15689638 GCF_964638095.1 Poromitra crassiceps
TCTCTCTCTCTCCTCCCTCTCCCCAAGGCAAGAAAAGTAAAAGGCTTCATAAAAAGGTCGTCCTCGTGGGATAAGTGCTTAGAATGATGAAAAGCTTTTCGATCAAAGATTCTTTTTTTGTGTGTGTGTGTGTGTGACTTTGCAGCATAGAGTTGTTAGTGCCAAATCTAAAAGGCCTGTGAAGCCCGGTGCCCAGGGACAGCCTGGCCAGCCCTGACACCCCATCTCCCACAGTATTTATAGCGGCGCCACAATATAATGGATTGAAGGCAGAACAAGACATGACAGCGAGACAACACTGCAGCGTGTCCGGGCAAAATATACAAGCCACAGCCGCCCCGTCGCGGAGCGCGGGAAATGACACCGTGCACAAAAAGACATACAATTGCACTCATCTTCTTAACGGAGAGCCTGTGTGCTGCCGGAGCCCAAATGAGATTAAATCAAAGGCAGAGACGGGGAGCCCGCAGCCAACGGCACCGCCGCATAATTAGAAGCGTCGTGCGCCACAAAATCAGCCGACACCTCGGCACCTCGGAACAAGCCAGCATACATTCGCCCCCACGGCGACGTATAGGCCAAGGCTAGGCAAACATGACTCATGGAAATGATGAAACTGGACCCCGGCGTGTTAGCATGGACTTCTCCCGACAGCGAGAGGACCGGACCGCCCAGGGACCGCTCACCCTCCCTACAGGTCTAGATGATGATTCATAAGCTGGTTGAAAAGGTTAAAGACCCCATGAAACGCCATGTTTCCCTCTGCGATTTGGTGCGTTTCCAGGGTGTTGGGTGGGACATGTAATGCACCGAGGGATCATTCAAAGTCTCAAAACTATTGAATATCAGCCAAGGAGAGAAAGGTTTTATTTGATGGGAGGGGTGGAGGGGTGGGATCGTTAAAAAATCATCTGTGATGGTTTCATTGGTTGCCATTTATATTTACGCCCACTAGTGCGACATGAGGTCACCATTAACGATAGTACGGTGTTTTCCAAGATGTAAACGTTGATAGGAGCTCATTTCATGAGGACTTAAAGGTTAAGAAAAAAACAGGCTGTGATTGAAATCTAACGGCCCTCATTGATCCTCCTGGAGGACTGTTGGAGCCCAGTCAGATCAAACTGTATAAATATGAACTTTAATATCCTTTAATATCCATTTTATTTCCATTTCTGACTTGAGTCACAGGTACAGACATCATACAGGAAGCCTCAGGTACAGACATCATACAGGAAGCTGCAGGTACAGACATTGTACAGGAAGCCTCAGGTACAGACATCATACAGGAAGCCTCAGGTACAGACATTGTACAGGAAGCCTCAGGTACAGACATCATACAGGAAGCCTCAGGTACAGACATTGTACAGGAAGCCTCAGGTACAGACATCATACAGGAAGCCTCAGGTACAGACATTGTACAGGAAGCCTCAGGTACAGACATCATACAGGAAGCCTCAGGTACAGACATCATACAGGAAGCCTCAGGTACAGACATTGTACAGGAAGCCTCAGGTACAGACATCATACAGGAAGCTACAGGTACAGACATCATACAGGAAGCCACAGGTACAGACATCATACAGGAAGCCGCAGGTACAGACATCATACAGGAAGCCGCAGGTACAGACATTGTACAGGAAGCCTCAGGTACAGACATCATACAGGAAGCTACAGGTACAGACATCATACAGGAAGCCACAGGTACAGACATCATACAGGAAGCCGCAGGTACAGACATCATACAGGAAGCCGCAGGTACAGACATTGTACAGACATTGTACAGACATTGTACAGGAACAAGCCAAAGACTGAGATGGACTCCTCTTCGTTGTTGCTTTGATTTATTGTTTTCATAATGAGGACGTTGTGAAGCCCCTTGGGACTCTCAGCGATTAAGGACGACACAAATAAACTGTTACTTGACCTGACATCTCGTTGCTACAACTCGGAAGCATTCACGTGTTTTACTCATTGGAACGCCCACATCCAAGGTCATTTTCAGTTTTGCAAATCAACCATGGACTGCAGCAGACATCGCATTACTCGCTTTCCTTCATACCGGTACAGTTGACTGCATTATTGTGAATATGACTGATAATTCATGACATTATCTTGGACTGCCAACATCTGTCGCTGCCATGTCTGCTGCCTGCCTGTGTTGACAAACTGCCACATTTGTTGGGAGCAGGAGACATCGGAGGCTATAAAAGAAATCCCCACATATCCTGGAATTACCAATAGCGCGCTGACGTCAATGATCTTTGGCAGATTGTGTTTTCATGTTTTCCTCATAGTTTCATTAGTTTCAGATGGGAGCTGCTGTGACTCGGGCAGAATGCAGAATGCAGGATGCAGCCTCTCTGCACTGCAGTCTTGTCAGTCAAGCCTAACCTGAGGTGTGTGACAGGTGAGAACGGGACGGAAATTGGATAGACCTGAATCTCCTGCCCACTCTCGCCTCATGAGGACCAAGACGCCACACCAGCCAAAACATCAGCACTCCAGTGCCTGCTGCTGCCAGTGCAGGCAGCTTGGCGGATACAGATAAGAGCAAAATATAAATCGGAAACCAACATAAAATGTTTAACTATACGGCGCTGCTGGGACCCCACAAAGTTGGTGAGAACAGCTTCAATTGGTCTTTGGCGGAGGGAGGACACACCGTTCTAAGAGACAGAACGTCATATAAGTGATTTGTTGATGGGGGCATGAAATGTCAGCGTTTTCATGCTCATCAGTGATCACTTGCCTCATAGGGATGCATGGGGGCACTGTCATCACGCAGGAAGAGACCACTCCAATCAGTGTCAGTATAGACATGCTTCACCACTATACGCTCAAACTGATCACTCACAACGCCTTTGTATTCATAGATATTGCCTTAGTTTGCCCTCTAAAACAGTGGTTCTCAAATGGGGGTCCGGGGACCCCCAGGCGTCCTTGAGGGGGTTCCAGGGGGTCCCCAGCCAAAAGGGGGATAATGTATTTTTGCTATAATTCCATTCATAAGTAACACACTGACTATTTTGGTCATGGGTTGTTTATACACTTTCTGTAATAGAAACATCTAAAAGCATCAATCTTATTATCATATGGGGGTCCATAGGACAAAATCCTATCAAATGGGGGTCCGTGGTATATATATACCGTATATATATATATATATATATATATATATATATGAATAAAACATCAGAATTGCTTTCAATATAATTGGTATCCCTCATTCACCCAGATATTTGATTTTGACAGTAACCCGTATCTCCGGCGTTGCAACCACCATACAAAGGAGAAGTACTTGGGTAACAGGTTATCAGAAATCAGCGTGACATTATTCCAGGCATTATGACAAGCAAAAGGATTCTTTTGTAGTCCTGCACTCCTTCACAGGGGTAAACCTTCAGGTGGAACACCATGAATAGACACCAAGGATGGATAATGCATAACAGGATCAGTTAGATGCACAGCACCTCAGAGAGCCATGGCCTCCTCAGAGAGCCATGGCATCCTCAGAGAGCCATGGCCTCCTCAAACAGGCAGTGCTGTGTGTTCTGTATCAATTTCAAAAGACAGCAGGATACAAGCCTGAGATAAATGGTGCTCTCTAGGAATACCGCCCCCCCTTTGTGAAACCCACCCTCGGCAAATTCTATTATCTTTGGTTTCACACCCCAAGTATCAAAAACAGCCATAATGTGAAATCTATGGTTCTTCTGGTGTGGTCTAGTCTGGTGTGGTCTAGTCTGGTGTGGTGTGGTCTGGTGTGGTCTGGTGTGGTCTAGTCTGGTGTGGTCTAGTCTGGTGTGGTGTGGTCTGGTGTGGTCTAGTCTGGTGTGGTCTAGTCTGGTGTGGTCTAGTCTGGTGTGGTCTGGTGTGGTGTGGTCTGGTCTGGTGTGGTCTGGTTGTGGCCGACAGGGCGCCAGGTTGAGGGTTAAGGCTGAGGGATGCCGGTATGTTAAAATAGTCTAGGTTAGGCTGTAGATTAGCTAGATTGGTTGCTAGGTAGTTCAGGCTAAAGTTATGGTAGGTTAGAGTGTCTGTGTAGTCTTTTTGTGCTCCGTCTATCCTCTCTCTTCTCTCACTCCTCTCTTGCTCTTCTCTCTCTCTTCTCTTTCTTCCCCTCCCTCCCTCCCTCTCTTCTCTTCTCTGCTTGTTTTTTATATGCTTCATACAAGTTGTTCAATTCTGTTTGCTGATTGTGCTTAGCTAGATTTAGCTAGACACATTCTCTGCGAGGTCCTCTGAGACATACTAGTAGGGCTATACAAATAAACTTGACTTGTTCATGCTAACTTCCAAAGTCTCTGCATTGCAACATTAGACAGCTGGACTATAATTCTCACTACCTTGCACAGTAGTCTGAAATATAGTTTTGGGTCACAGGAAAAACGTGGATCCCCTGAGAGCAATTTAAAAAAA
Organism: Poromitra crassiceps; assembly: GCF_964638095.1. Taxonomy (NCBI): domain Eukaryota; kingdom Metazoa; phylum Chordata; class Actinopteri; order Beryciformes; family Melamphaidae; genus Poromitra; species Poromitra crassiceps. Next base: position 15,611,561 of record NC_139632.1, read on the forward strand.
AACTGCTGCTCTCTTGACCACAAGCGAAGCATCTCTCTGGCTACATTACCATGCAGTTAGACAGGAAACACTTGAATCCAAAAACTTCTTCCTGCCCAGATTCTCCCCAGCTGTATGACATAATCCTTCTCCACTCTGAGAAACAATAGACAATCCCAGTTGTTATATAAGGTGCATCCGTGCTTTGTGTTCAGAGAGGACAACTAGCCACTCAGCGACTGGTACGACTGAACAACAGCACTGTGTTAGGAAATCAACAGTCTTTGGGAGTCAGGACGAGTGAAGGCAGCAATTTCATCTTTCATCAAGTTTGGTAGAGTTTGCCTCACTCTTCTCGTCTCTTGAGCTGTTGCGTAACAGCGGAGGCGCTGACTGCTAATAAGAAACAGTGCTGGGAACATTGTGTGTGTGTGTGTGTGTGTGTTATCTACTGTAAATGAGATAGTTCCTTTGTAGGCATGCACATCTGCTCCAGTGGCTGTTGATGGGAATGACACGCATAACCGTGTTTGCGAACGTAAGCAAGCATGGACGCACCATGCTGTGGGCACATATGGGCACCATCGTGTGAATGTAGTGGATCTGAGTGTGATGAGCAAGTCAGTGCCGTCACTCTCTCATCTTCCCACACACACACACGCACACACACACACACACACACACACACACACACACACACACACACACACACACACACACACACACACACACACACACACACACAGTCATCTGTGACGGCCTGTGCGGAATTCTGCTGAGAATTGAGGCAGTCGGTCCCCTCACTCAGACACCAGCACCCCCCCCCCCCCCCCCCCCAATCCGATCCTACCCTTTTTCACAGTCTCCTCACATCTGCCAGTGCGCGCGCGCCGAACAATTAATAATTAACACATCGGCATATAATGGATCAGGGATTAATAATTTAGCCAGCTGATTTGGACCAAAATAGACCCGAGGCTAAGATAAGTCTAGTGTGATGCAACAGGTCGGGGTAGAGATGTGGGACAGGGATAGCGGGTCAGTCAGACACAGATACACGCAGACCATAATATATGAGCCAGTACAGTAAAGAGACTGAGGCTGCGAGCCGATGGCGTTTAATTCACCAACATCCATCATCAGTCCTGTGCATGTACAATAAGCATTCCTACCGCACCCTGGAGCCAACACAACACAACACAACAGGGTCACTGGCAGCATATCAAAATTCAGCTTCACTGAGCTCCCAATGTATTTGTGAAAATGGAGAGGGAGAAGTGCATTGAGGAAGAAGTGCATTGACTTGATAACAAAAAAAAGACCAGCCCGCTGTCACATGACATGACTACACATTAACCGCCATTTATGTCAGTGCCTTTTAGTACATGACATGTTATTACGATGTAATTATTAACAGCATTGCAAATATAATAGGAGAAGTTAACTAGTGCCTTAAAATAGGAACAATGCTCCTATTGACATTTTAAATTACACCCACCAAAAGTGCAGGGCACCATTATGACTGATTCTCTTCACCTCACAGCGGGAGAGCATCATTTGCTATAATACAGTGTGTTATTAGAGAGTGTCAAATGCCGGTGTGGCTGTGAGTTGAACAGCAGGGAGGGTGGCTGAGTGAAACAGAGAAGAACCAATATACAACAGGATATGACTGTGACTAACACATGACTCATGTGAGATGTTATATGGATCTTGCATTAGTCTGCTCTCTCCGGCAGACATGCCGGGTGTTTTGTCTACTGACAGATAGCAGGATCTCTCTGGCTCTCTCTCTCCACTAGTTCACATCATGCCATGTTTCTGCAGGTCATGTGGCTCGCCCAGCAGCTCTGCTCTTTCAGACTATAGGCCAGGCGGCTCAGAGTGTTTCAGGTTTCCAAGGAAACCAGACGTGAGGCCACCTGCGTAACCCAGCTGAACTTTGCAGTCTAGTAAAGCAGGTCAAACACCTCTGGGATCTTGTCAATGAGTTACCATGGATTCTTGTCAGCAGGGACAAGTCTCCCATCATTAGCTAGTGTGGTGCGATGCCATGCTTAGCCCTTAGTAACACCGTATGGGGAATGTCTCCCAAATGAGCCTGTATTCTCTTGTTCCACGTCGGAAACTCAGAAGACCTAAAGGATCTTCACACGTGCAATTAACAGAAAATCCTGACAGATACAGCTGCCCGGCCCAAGCTCACCTGCAGGCTTGCCAATAATTCTGTTATATTTAACTTATTTCAATAGAATCTTATTGCGAAATACAATTATATCCAAGTTATCGTGGTATTCTGTGGTATAAATTAATGACGAGAAAGCACTGATTCAAATCACAAAATGAGATCTGAACGTTTTATTGTAGCCTATAACGTTAGGCCTACTTTATATTGTCGGTGAATGTAATTTAAAATGTAATTTTGCATACGTTAGCAGATATTATATAATCGAATTTCTCGTGATTACATGTGACTGTCCACATTTCCCATCCCTCCCTCAGCTTACCGGTTGCCAGCTGTTACTATCAACAATAACAAGGTCTTACAGGAAAGTCTTGGCAACTAAAACAGAGTTGGTAGGAAACACTCCATCATTTCAGCACCGACAAAAGCTAATGCATGAAGAGAAGCGACTCCTACCCCAAAGACATAATTCATTTGACATGTCTGGTGAGGCTGTGCATGATAATACGGCTTGCTGCCTACCTGCCAGAGCCAAGCAGCACAGTGCAGCTATTCATGCAGAGAGAAGCCTTGTTCAGGGAGAAGCTTTACAATGTAAACACACCAATGTGTTACAAAACACATCACTGTTTGATTGCTAAACATATTATGTTGTCCTTTCAATCTTTGTTTTGATAGGAGATGGACTAGCTGGAGAGTATTAAGTAAAGCAGGCTCTTATCTCCTAATTCAATTGGAAACACTTCAGAGCAACAAGAAGTCTGACCGTTTCTGTTTCCCCGCATTGAAAGGGAAGGCAAACAAAGTCAAATGACCCAACAAGACTGTTAAACCAATCCAAAAGAGGTTAAAATGTATTGTTCTTTTTCTAGAAAAGGCCTGCAATCCGAACCTGATAACAAACTGTAACGGCTGTAACGGGCTTTTCCGGCCAAATAAAGCAGTGGGTGTGAGTTCTGTGTGAATTCCCCTTGGTAATAATTTGACCACAGCCCTCTGATTTAACTGGCTCTCTGCTGCAGTGTCGATGACATGTTTCAGTAAAAACTGCTCAACCGTTCCGATCTGTATCAAGTCCCAGCAATACTCACCTATCGCTCTGCTCTGCGGCTCAGAGGGGTGTTCAAATTGACAAGTTAAATCTCAGACGAAACCCCAAGTCTTCTTCATCCTGGCACACCGCACAGCAAGTCGCTTCACAGCATAGCTTGTGTTGTTTTGTGTTGTTTTTCTTTAATTCCGGGTGTCCGCTGGCACAAAACGTCCTCTCTCTCCTCGTCTCTCCTTTACCGTGTAACCGTGTTTAGTATCGGGCACTGATGTGTAAATTATTGAAAGAGTGTTTTCTTCCCTCGGCTGCTGCGCTGTGGGATCGGTTACAAGGAGTTTGGTGAAACCCGATTCCTCCTACTGGCGAAAAAGTTTCAAACTTGAGGGGGACTTGAAGCACCGGATTGATGTTGTCTTCGGCCAATGAAGGAGCACAACCGCGGCGGACCAGCCCCAATCAGGCCGACAGAAAGGCCCGTTTACTGCCTGCACACATTCCCTTCCCTGCCCCCATTAAGGGTTTCCAGCAATTATCCTCATCCAGAGTCCCCGGTCCCAAGGCTGAGAGTTTCCCAGAGGAAACGCTGTTAAGGGAACAATGAGCAGGAACTGTGGGGAGAGCGAAGTGATGTATTGCCCTCTCGTTAAAGTTGCAAACACATGAAATCTCTAGAGTTTAATGGGCGTCTACTTTTCATTTAAACGCGACATCAATATTTATTGCGGCTGGCTTCTACATTTTGTTGGAGACGCACGCGCAGTCGCGCACGCACACACACGCACACACACACACACACACACACACACACACACACACACACACACACACACACACACACACACACACACACACACACACACACACACACACACACTGGAGAGCGAGAGAGAGAGAGAGCTTGAAACAGCACATGCCAATAGTGTTTGACAGCGGATGTTTTCAGGACAGGGGAAGTTTCCTCTCTGAATACTTCCTAACAGGAATTCCCGCAGTCCAAAATAGTAGAAAATACGTCCATTGTGATTCAATCTAACATTTATTATTATTATTATTATTATTATTATTATTATTATTATTATTATTATTATTATTATTTATATAGATTTATGGGTATCATCAGCAAGCTGGTATACGTATACTTCTTGTTCTAGAAAAGGCACTAGCAGACACTGTAAGAAAACTAATCTCAGTTAATTTCTGATATTTCTACTAGGGCTAGGCCTACTATAAATCTGTATCAGTCCCCTCCTCCTGTATCAGTCGGTTATGACAAGAGGTTCATGTGTGGTCGGAGATATTGTCCTGGCGCGTCCTCTAGTGGCAGGCTACTATTATCCTGCCAGCTAGACGCAGGCAGCTGATGATCAACTCAAATGTGCCAAAATAAATTAAAATAAAAAAGTAGCCATATGGCTTTCTGAAATGTTGGCCGATTATTATATGAACAAACACATACACGTATAATTGAGTAAATTAGAGCAACACATTTAGTCTGACACATTATTTGATTATTATTGTTTTTAAAATATGATGATTGTTTTCATTTTTCGTTCATAATAGGCCTACTTATTTTCAAATGGATTGAATTAACTTTGATTGAATTCACACTTTTCCAAATGGCTCATTGGGAGGCAATCTTCTTTTACCTTTTTCATCTCATAATTACACTTTTCTTTCCATCGATCTAAATATAGCCTATAAAAGGGAGCAAGTGGGCAATCTCTGTTCTCTGTTTCAATTTTTGTCCCACTGATGATTTCATAGGCATTGTGACATCACTGAAGATGTCATGGTATGATGACATCATCAGTGATGTCATAAGAGCAATTGTGATGTCATCAGTGATGCGAAGTTGGGCAATATGTTATATATTATTATATTATACATACTATCAATGGAAAGGATATTTAAAATGTATTTGGCTTATGTAGCCTAGATCTGCTGAACTCTGTGAACTCCACATCCCACAACCCTCGGTAGGAAAGGTAACACGGTGACGTGTCTGCGCTACGTGTCAGGAAGTTGTCTACAGTCAACATGGCGGCTCAGCAGGGAGATGTTGATGAACTCTTCGACGTGAAAAATGCTTACTACATTGGCAGTTATCAACAATGCATTAACGAGGCTCAGAAAGTGAAGGTAACTATCGGATGTATTTTAAAGGGTTGTTTTGTTTTTGGTGAATTATAAATGGTATATTCTCTGCTCTTGCCAATGGCAGCTAACGTTAACGTTAGCAATACGCTAGCAACAATGCTAAGCAATACTCTCTCTGGATTGAATGGGTTGCTTACATGCTTTTCTTTCTTTCTTTAAGCCCTCAACACCAGAGAAGGAGATTGAGAGGGACATGTTTTTGTACAGAGCATACATCGCACAGGTAACCACAAAGTGTCATTTTCACTAGATGCATGTATTATAGCTCAGTGCTGATTAACGTTTATTGCCATCGTCTTAATACTGTTATATTAATTCATATTGTCATATTCATTACTGTCACGCCTAACGTTAGCCTCCCTGACCTATCCTGTGGTGTGTTTGTGTTATTGCAGAGGAAGTATGCTGTAGTCCTGGATGACATCAAGCCCAGCTCTTCACCGGAGCTCCAGGCTGTCAGGATGTTTGCCGAGTATCGCTCCAATGAAAGCAAAAGGTGTGCATTTAAATCCGCTCAACATGGATGGGCTATTGCTAGGCTAAATCAAGCTGGGTGTGTTTGTAGAGGTCACTAAAATGCCTTTCAGCTGTCTGCCTCCGTCTAGCGTCCAAATGTCAAGTATGAAGTGCCCATTGTTTCTCATTGTCCTGCTGCTGTTCTGTGTACAGGGATGCTATTGTTGCTGATCTAGATAAACAGATGGCAAAGAGTGTGGATGCAGCCAACACCACCTTCCTCCTCATGGCCGCCTCCATCTACTACCATGAGACGAACACTGACGCTGCTCTGAGGACTCTGCACCAAGGAGAGAGCCTGGAGTGGTAAGAAGGGATCAGGCTTTTTTATTTACACTCGGCCCTTTAAGAGTGATGTTGTTGAGATAAACGGGATGTCTGGATGTCACTGTGGGTTCAGTTCAGTTCAGGTCTTTATTGTCCCTTGAGGGGAAAATGGGTTTGCAGTAGAAGGCAAAAAATACAAACACAACATACATGAGGACATGGGACATTGCCACATCAACAACCAACCAATGAAAAATAATCTGTTTGTTAAAAAGTAACCTATCAGAAAGTCAGACCATTAGGCATAGATAGGCATAATCATAATAATAAGGTAAAGTGCTGCCATGCAGTGCAGTTAAGGTTTGAAAAGTGCAAATTAGGGGCATTTAACCCTGGGGAGCCCAAATCTCAGCCTTAGAAGAGTGAACTCTTCTTAGAGTAGGTGGTCAGAGATAGCCAAGATTGACCGTGACTTGCGCAAGACTCCTCTGTCATACAGTATGTCTGCTAAAGAGAGCTGCTGCGTGCCAATTGTTTTGCTGGCTACTTTGACAATATTGGACAGATGATTTTTGTTTTGCACAGTAAGTTTCCCATACCAGTGGGCTCAGTTGAATGAAACCTCTGTCTTCCAATAACACTGTAATGCAGTAGTCCAGGAAGAACACCTTACAGGTTTCGTACAAACTCTTGAAAGTTTGGAAAATGCTTGGTATTAACCGTCATGTTTTCAAGGTTAGGAATATGCTTGAATTTGAGTATATGCCTTGAAAAGTGCTCGATTTTCCGGTACCCAACCCTAAAGCCCAGTCTGGTCAGTAGGTCAAAAATGAAAACAACAACTTTTTCATATATTGAAGCTTTGATTACTATAGAATGTGTGATATTGACCATTTATAATATATACCACGGAAAAATACATTTAAAAAGTAAATAATTGATCAAAGAAACACTTGCTTCAAAAATGAAAGAAACAGCCTCTTTGCTTCGTCATTTTAAGTTTTTGGATCACAGAGTCACTGACAAGCTCTGACTTAGTGTTCAATGTGATTGGTTAGAAAATGCCTGACTGAGCAAAGTCAATGTCTTACAGGGCCTGGGCCATCAATTGTTACGATGCAGCCGTGATGAGCTAATCGTCTGTTCTTGTTTTTCAGCATGGCCATGACCATTCAGGTGTTGCTGAGTCTGGATCGTGTTGACCTGGCAAGGTGTGGATTAATTCAAAGGCCTCATCATACAAAAAACATAAACAATATACAGATCCTTTACAAAAATCTTGAATATCATGGAAAAGTTAGTTTTTTTCCATAATTCCATTCAAAAAGTGAAACTTTCATAGATTATAGATTCATTACACACAAAGTGAAATATTTCTATACTTTATTTGTTTCGTTTTTCATAATTTTGGCCTAGAGCTCCAGAAAACCCCCCAAAACAGTATTTCAAGAAATTTGAATAGTGTGAAGAAAATCAGCAGTTACTTCTCAGTTATGACTGACTTCAGCCTCAGTCCACTCCCTCTGAATCTCTGCCAAAAAATAAATAAACGTCTTTGCTTGACAATCCGCTGAAGCCCATGGTCATCCGTGGTATTTCCATGATATTCAAATTTTTGGAAAGGATCTGTATAAGACCCATTGCATTGCATCGTATCACAAGATCAGCTTTGTTTGAGCCCTTATACAAAACCTCCAAGTGCCATTTGAATGCATTCAATACTGTCAAGGGGCCTCTCAGAAAGCTCTCAGCTCTCAGAAAGCCTATATTGCTGAGTCTGCACTCATATAGGAAAAGAGACTTTGTCTGCATGAATCATCATTGTTATGCAAAAAGAAGAAGAAGCTTAGACAGACTATTTGAGTTGGAACTGTTTTGCATTGACCATGATGGCATTATGCTTTCCCTATTGACAGGAAAGAGTTGAAGAAGATGCAGGAGCAGGATGAGGATACCACTCTAACGCAGCTAGCCACAGCCTGGGTCAATATTGCTGTGGTGAGTATCTCACAGACATCGAGTCACTTTTGTGTAACATTGGCAAGATTCACAGTCGATTTGTAAATAAATGCCCTGTCATGAATAATTAATAACAAGGTATTCAATACATACTGTAATGTGGTGAAGATGATCATCTGTCTGTGTGTACACAAAGCAAATCAAATTGCTATTCATTATCTTATCAGTCTTATCAATCTAGTTGTAATTGTTATTAAGTGTGCAATCAATTTGGAACTGTTGAAAATGCCAGGTGCGCTATTCCAGAGTACTAGTTAGCAAGCGGACTAGTACGTATAGGAATTCTTCACTGAAACCAACCGAGCCAAGTTGCACACTATTGAAAACCCTTCACAAAACAGTGTTATGTGCTTAATGAAGTTGCTTAATGCACTTTTTATACTCTTTTTTTTTTTTAAGTTTTGTTGTGATGCTTTTAAATGTCCATTTTATTCTCTTCTTTTCTTTTCTTTTCCTGTCAACCATTTTATGTGAAGCACTTTGAATTGCCTCTGTGTATGAAATGTGCTATACAAATAAACTTGACTTGACTTGACTTGGATTTGTGCGCTTTATGCGCAGGCTATGTCAGCGTGATCACCGCCAAGACTCCGCTAGAGATTCTCACCCACATTTGAATGCATTGTGTTTGCTGTTCCAGGGTGGAGAGAAGCTGCAGGATGCCTACTACATCTTCCAGGAGATGTCGGACAAGTACTCGTCCACGCTGCTGCTGCTCAATGGCCAGGCGGGGTGTCACATGGCCCAGAACAAGTGGGAGGAGGCTGAGGGGGTGCTGCAGGAGGCACTGGACAAGGTTAGTTGCATTTAGGTCTCTGTCTCCCGCTCTCTCACTTCGTCACTCTCTTACACTTATTTACACACACACACACACACACACGTATTCTCACTCACACACACACACACACACACACACACACACACACACGACTTCGGGTGGCTCTCTTTTTTCACCATACATGTGTTTGCATCCCTGGCTCCTATAATTCAATGAATGCCTGCTAAACTGAAACCATACCAGAAGTGTGTAAAACTCATTAGCCTACAAGATGCGTTGGGGTGATTTTGTTTTTACAAAATGATTTGAGAATAAGATGAACTAAGATAAATTTAGTAATACGCCTATTATTTCTACTAGCAATATGCCATAAGTGAATTCCTACCTCAACAACAATCATGCAATTTTTTAAATTCAAGTTGCTTGCATTTGAACAGCAGATGGCGCCAGATACAATGTTTTTGGCCGCATTTATTGTAGTTGCTCTATGATGGGGCAGTGTTTGACCAGCTTCACTGATGTCGGGATGTCATAAAACGGTGGTGACTGGTTAAACTTTTACAGGACGAAGGTTATCTATTGATGTAATCTCACCCTTTTACAGTCTTGGTCAGACCAGAACAGGGGAGTGTAATGTGAATTTGCAAAAACTTATTTATTGACATAATTCAATGGACGCCAGACATTTGCATTAAGCAGCAACACTGTGTTAAAGCTGCAATACATGTACCACTTTGTTGTCTGCTGTATTTCTATGGTATGGAAATAGAGGCCATGTCATTTAGAGGCCATATCATTCAGTTAGTATCTCCGTAAAAGAGGAAGGAAACAGAAATGTGCAGAAGAGAAGGACTCCTCTCTGTCAATGGCTTGTCTACACTTTCATGTTTTCTATTGTGGTCCTGTTTTCTTTTGGTGAATATTGAATAAGTCTCTCACTTTCTGTCTCTCTTCTTCTCTGCCTTTCAGGACAGCAGTCACCCTGAGACGTTGATCAACCTCATAGTGCTGACGCAGCACCTGGGCAAAGCTCCAGAGGTGAGACTTTGAACCCAAAGCTGTTAACGAGGTCAATGCTTAGACAGAGTAGAGTAGAGTCGACTTTGTTGTCCCCGAGGGGACATTTGTCTTGTGCACAGACAGTGCTACTACGGTCTGTTACTACACGTAAAAAACATCACAAAAACATCACAAAACAAGAGAAGTGTTTGACAAGATGCTAGACAGTTGTTTCACATAAAAACATCTTTAAGACACGAGAGACATTTGACCCTGCCTTGACATTGACAAGACAACACAACGGCTACAAACAAACTGTAACTGTGCGTTCACACCAATTGCGCCGGAAATTGCATTACTCGCTTGAGTTTTACGTACGACTTCTTTGCTCAAGTTTAAAAATGGAAACTCGAGACGAATATTGCGTCATTGGCACCGCCCAGGGCGAAGTGGCGTGCTCGCATGTTTGCATTGACTTTGTATGTAATCTCTTCCCGCACAAATTTGCGAAATCGCATTTGGTCTGAATACAGCTTAAGAATTGCTGCGTGCAAAAGTGCTTGTGTATTATTGCACATTGTTCTATTGCACTAAGATTTAGCATTAGAGTTCAGCAGCTTGATGGAGGCTTCGAGCGGTTTAATTCTTCCCGATGGCAGAGGTTTGTATTGAGAGAAGAGGGGATGTTGAGAGTCCACAATGATTTGTGTTGCTTGTTTCATGACTGCCTGCTCGTACAGGTTCTGTATGGGCTCATATTCTTTCTTCCCAATTATCTTCCATTATCTATGTTTTGTGCATGCTGGCAAGCCTGCTTTTCAGTTGCACTGTTAGGTTGCCAAACCATGCTGTAATTCCATATCTAATGATGCTCTCTAGGAAGAACATTGGCCATCAGCATGATCTGGCTGCTCACACTTATACAGCCTCAATCGCCTTAGAAAGTCAAGTCTCTGCTGCAGTCTATTGCAAATGCACTGGTTATCAATGTGTGTTTTCCAGCAAAGAAGGTTGCCTATGTGGGCACCTAAGTATTTATACGAGGACACCTGAATGGGTCTGGTTTTTGATGACCACTTGCTCATGGTCAGTCACTTGCCGCGGATCAAAGACCTCCTGTGTTTTGGTGACATTTAGAATCAGATGGTTGGTGTCACACCACTTGAGATGTCCATATCTCATCGTGGTACACAGAAGGGGCCATGTCCTTGTGGAGAAGGCTCAAAACCGGGGCGTACTGGTGGCTCGCCTGTTGGAGTGCGCGTACCACAAAGGCTTAGTGGCAGACTGGCATTGTACACCAGATGCCTTACGGCTGCGTTGCGGATCCGGCAAAACTGCCGGATTACACACCTGTAAAATTACGCACCTGTTCTATTTTTGTCGGATCCCGCATACTTCTGACAGATTGCATGAGTGTTCGCAGCCGTACCGGAGCTGTACCACATCTGTTCCGGAGGCGGTGTACATTAGCCCCTTAGTCCTTCACACGGCCGACCCGGGTTTGAATCCGACCCGTGGTCCTTTGCCACATGTCACCCCCCCAAAAAAATAAATAAAAATAATAATAATAATAATAATAATTAAAAAAACAAAAAAGGGAAGGCTCAAAATCACAGTATCATCGGCAAATTTTCTAATATCATTTATTGGGGTGTACTTCCCTGCAGTCATTAGTGTACAAGGCACTGTAAAGAGTGGTGATACAACACAACCCTGTCGGACCCCTGTATTGCTATGTTTGGTCTTTGGCAGCATCCCACTGACCTTCGACTTGCTGTGTCCTTTAGTTAAAAAAAGAAGAAGAAAAAGATGTAATCAGGGTAGTGTACACTCACTGTACACACTAACGTCCTCCAACTTCTCTAAAAGCAGGTAGGCTATTAAAGGCTGAACATCAAATTCAAGCGGAGGCTTTTGTGTTCTCAAGGTGCTTGGAGATCAAGTGTGAAATGCTGAGAGGCATCAGCTTTTCCAGTTTCCACTAGGCAAACGCAGCATTGCTCAAAGAGGATTTGAAATCTTTGTCAAGTACCCTCAGTCCTTAGAGTACAAGATTAACTTTTTGCTTTGTTGTTTGTTTGTTTGTTGTTGTGGTTTTTTGTATCGATGAAATCTAGTCTAGTTTTCACAGCTTCTATTGTATTATCAAAACCATTTGAAATGCTCATGGATGTTTACTCCATTAGTTGATGAAGTGCCCTCTATACGTATCTGCTGATTTAGTGCTCTGTGAGAGTAATAAACCTTGTAACTCATAGTTCATAAGATAAAGACTTATCTCCCTATTCTCCATAGGGCACTTTCTAGTACAACGATTTATGATCGCCCGATGGACATCGCTACAAAGTCACCGACATTCCATCATGGCTCAACTTTGATTTTGGACGCTGTTGTTCATAAAAAGTCTAAACACTAAACGGTGATTATAGAACACATCGCAGAGGTTCAGTCATTTGCTCTCATCTAGTTACTTTACTTACTATAGTTCTAAAAAGTAGCAAGTAGCAACTAGTTACTTTAGTAAGTTAGTCTTGATTCAGTAACTCAGTCGAGTGCTTTCAAGTTACCCGCTTAAAAACGTCACAACTTGTATGTCTTCTGGTGATGTTCTCGCTAGTAGGCGATAGAAATCATCACCGAGAGCACTGCTGTTATCTACTTATCCATTATCTACTTGACAAACAGCTTAACTAGTATGATCGCAGACGCAGCCTTGATTAATCATGTCTGATCTAAAAAACAAACAGCGGGCAGTGCTCACAACAACACATTGGAAAGTGCTTTCAGTTTTCAGATGTACAGGTAACAATAATATTCGTACCCTTTTCTTCCATCACAGTCATGCAAATATTCCCAAGTTGTGAAGTTTGTTGTGTCCGTTCGAAAGCAAGTCGGAGCCTACCAGCCTCCACTGTGCGTCAGCCAGCTACTGCAGTCTGCTTTTGATAATGCCATGTTATTATTACTAAATATATTTTCTTAATTGCACTAATTTAAAATTTAACAATTTGTAGTAATAATAATAATAATAATACAGTTTGTAAATCAGTCTGCAGAATAGCCTAATATACCTACGTGTTATGTAATTGTTTTTGCAGTGTTATTTTTCACTCTTTTTAAATAAAAAGTTTCATTTAAGTAAATATATTGTCTTTATCCAGGTCTAGATAAATAGCATAAATGTGTCCTCAGTGTACATTTTATTCTACAGTCTATTACAAAATTACAGTCTTCCAGAGCTGTTTATTACCGTTTAATTTGAGCTCAGAGTTCAACATTAGGATAAGAGAGTTCCATAATGTTGTCATGACAACTGAGCCAGTGATGAGTTCAAAGCTCAATCCAGTTTAAGTCTCAGCGTTGGACGCAACAAGAACGACCAACGCAACAATGACAGATCGCCTATCTCTGGATGGAAGTATAAACAACATGGCATTACGACCGACAGTGAATATGATCATCGCCGGTGATGACGATCATAAATGTACTATATAATATATATATATATATATATATATATATATATATATATATATATATATATATATATATATATATATATATATATATATATATAATGTACTATAAACTACCCGACTGTACACATGAGTTAAAACTATTGTATGACTCTGAAGCCTACTCTGTTTTTTTTCATCATTTATTCTTGTCACTTCCCTAATATTTGTCTGGTCTTGTTTACACCTGTTCTCAGGTAACCAATCGGTACCTCTCTCAGCTGAAAGACGCACACAGAGCCCATCCATTCCTGAGAGACTATTTAGCCAAGGTAATGTGCTATTCTCAGTATATGTCATTCACTGCTCCTCTTTGTCTTGATATAGGTTTTCTTCACTCTGTTTTAAGGACCGATGATCACTGCTCTGATAAGTCTTTGATTAAGTTGAGAAAGAATAGATGATAAAGAAACAACAAGCTAGTTTTCCCCCTCGTTCTCAGTATCAAAACATATCGGAGGAGAAACATGAGGATACTTGTGACCGGGGCTATTTAGGTTCACTAGAAGCGGTCAGAGTGGTTGACAACCTTGCATAAACTTTGCTCTCTAATACAGCAAGTTAATTACGTGGCTTAGTTGTTTTGATGGTTGGAGAGCTCGTGTCCTTGGAGCAAAGCCAATCACAGCATTAAACTTTGAATCCTTAGCCTTTGTCATACATATCGTATAGGAATTACACAAGACTGTGTGTGTAAATAAACATGGAAAAGTTGGGTTATTCGGTGTCAAACCATGTGGCGCACAGCTGTTTCCCTGGCCAGATATTTCCCCCTTGGTATTAACTGTTTCCTCTTTTCCTTTTTCTTCAGGAGAATGAGTTTGACAGATTAACGATGCAGTACACTCCCACAGCCACAGCATAAGACTCCCAATCTGCATTTGGTGTGACGCCTAAGCAATGGGCTTCAATTTAACACCCTGAAGATGACTCTCTCTCTTTCTCACATACACCTGTATTTGTTTTGATATTATGGCTGGTAAGAAAAGCTGTTTAAATGTGTTTAATTGAAACTCTGGTTGTTGTATTATTTAAACTACTACTTTTCTCCCATTCAGCTCCTGCAAGGGAGGCAGGTGATAAATGTCTGACATGATCATGTCTCTTCATTGTTTATGAATTAGCATTTTCTCATATTGAAATCATCACCTCTGTTTTCTCTAAGCATTCCTCTGACCTGATAATAAATGTTTTAATATCCTACAAGTGTTTGTCTTGTGGGTGGCTTTGTAATAGATACATTTGATGACGATCTTGAGCCAATGAATTCCAGCTAATACATTTGGATATTGTAGTGTTTTGGTGATTTGATTGGGGCTATTTTTGGTGGGGACGTTGGAATAGATCTCCAGTGTACAGTGTTGCATTATTCGCCCATTAGGCAGTGTGCGCTGCCTCTTTAAGTCATAATTTTTAATCCCCATCCGTTCAAGAAGATAGCGGGTCCTCATTACGTCACGCCTCCTCATCTTTTTCTTCGTTTCGCTGTTCGTTTCGCATAAACTTCCATTTATAACGGCTCTGTCTGGACCATAGAGCCGAGTAAAGCAGAGAGCAGAGTTCCGACCTGGGATTTGAAAATAGAATGACCATATTATGCCGTTCGCCTCCAGCGTTTTTTTTAATCGAGTCCCACTGAAAATAGAGCGCATTTTCCCTCCTGTGTCACTTGTCAAAACGAAAACGAAGCCGCCTGGACACGTTGACCAATACAGAGCAGCGGCGGAGAAGCGAGGGAGACAGACGACCGAATATTCACAGGATAATATTCTTCTCTTTTAACCTTTTTTGTGGGAATATTTTACTGGTGCGTGAAAGGTTTCAGTGATACCGGTTTAAGATCTGGTAGGAATTTGCTATTCTAACTAACGAGACGGCAACTATACGTTATATAATGCGAATAACGGAGATGCGACCAACATAGCGGTACAGTAATCGCATGTGCTACTGTAACGTTTACCTACTGGACGGGCTCGGTGTTTGAAAAGGGTCGAGAAGACCTGATGAATTGAATTAATTTTGTTTTTGTGTGTGGGATCGATATTACCATCTGTTCCATTACATCTTGGATATCACTTCAACTAGCTAGCTTGGAAGCTGCCGCCAATGCTGGTCCATTCGGTATTGTGTGCGTTTGATTTAGCTAGGCGGCTAACCAGGACGCGCTGCCTCTGATGAACCACTGCGCGTAGCGGAATGATGATCAAAACCCTCGCCAGGCACTGATGGCTCAGATTAGCTCGAAACCTTGATTAACAATTGGCTATTCACATTATCAAATCCCAATATAGAGCTGGTGTGTCTCGTCAGTGCTGGTGGGGCCTGCGATCATTCATAAACCGTCCTGTATGCGAAGAATGGGCCCATGTCTTAATTTAGAAAACAAAGAATTAGGCTACTTGAGAGGGTAACGTTAAGCTGGTCAGCTAAGCTTGTCTTCGCGTTTTTAACTGAGCTAGCGATCTATTTTGAGGGATTAGTGACAGGCTGGACTACCTGGACACCTTGTATCTCTGAATAGAAGGCATTTTTTTATATCTATTTTTCCGAGCCGCACCACAATGGACAGTCATACTGGGGGTGACAGCAGTATGGGCGCAGGGGCGGTGGAAGTGGAGCCCATGCCGGGCTATGTGGACCTCATTACCCGAGCCTCCACCGTCATGTTCGGTGCCTTGAGAGACTGTAGCGCCTGCGGTCTGGAGCTCTCCAAACGGACTCTCCTGCATAACGCCTACGTTACCTGGACCGAAATTGCCCTGTTCTTCTTCTGCGCCTTTTTGTGGACGCAGATAAGGCGGGGACTGACAGAATGTATGTTCAAGGTAGGTAAGGTCTGAGGAATACATACACACACACATTCACACAGCACACCGAGTCCCAGCTGCTCCCCCAAGGCTAATTTATTTACCTCTTTAATTAATGGGTTCAATAGCGCGTTCTTTCAGTCTAATTAGGATTCCTGCTATCAATGTGGCCTCTGTGCGTGTCCCCTCCCGGGGATAGTTACTGAAGACATGCTCTTACAGTGGAAGTGGAATGAGGAAGACTTGTGATATGTGTGGCCTAGACAAGCACAGACAGCAGCACCACTACTCACAGAGGATATCCTCTTAAAGTCTCTGCGAGATGAGAAAGACATTTCCTCCTTTCTTCAGCATGTGATCATCACACACCCTAGCTCGATCAACCTGAAGAGGAACAGTGAAGATACTATTTGAAACAGTAGCTTGCTTGACACATTTATCTTGGGGTGTTTTTTTATTATTATTTCCATTTAGAGAGGCAAAGACAGAGAGATATTGAAAGGATGTTTAGGCAGTGTGTATTTCAGCCAGTGTGGTCACAGACTAAAGAGAGCAGAGCAAGGCAGAAAGTAGAGAGAGAGAGAGAGAGAGAGGATGCATGTGGTGGTGTTTGTCATGCTACCAAGATTAGCTCCAATAGTAGATTTTAAGGTAAGTGAATGAGTCATGAAGAACGGAAAGCCTTCACCCCCTGGTTAGATAGCTTAACCCCTCTGTCAGAAAATATTAACCCGTGCCACAATCTCCCAAAAAACACAGCTGGGAGGCACATCTGAGGAAAGGCAGAATCACCCCTGTTACACACAGCAGTCTTTCCCACAGGTTCTTGGGTTCTGTATAGCTGGCGGTGGCAGGTTCAATTCCCACAGGGTCTTGGGTTCTGTATAGCTGGCGGTGGCAGGTTCAAGAGTGCACATGTAACACAGTAAGAACATCTGTGTCTTTGCTGTGGGTTCAGGTTGCCGTAAAGAAGATAATTCAAGGCACACATTCTACACTTGCACTCTGTGTATGTGTTGGTGGATTATATGTGGGACTGGCAGACAGACAGGGGAGGAAGTGTACTGTATGTATGTATGTAATGCAATAAACACCTCCATACAGTATGTGTGGTGGGCACTGCAGCCACTAATAAGTCACTGTATGAGGAAGACTGTGACAGCCGGACATACAAACATAGACTGCAAGTCAGAGACATAGCTACTATCAATGCTCTCACTTTCAGCTCGCATCATAATTCATTCATGTAATAATTCTCATGTACAAAATGACTATGAGCATGCCGTTGCTTCAAAGTATTTTGATTAAATTGTCACAAAAGCACTATAATAATGCCCCCTCTAATAATCATTTCACCTGCCAAAGGATGGCCTATAAAGGTTAATTATATCTTATCTTACCCCTCCTCACACATACACTATCAACCAGCATCTTTATCGTTTAATCTGTTGTCATTGACTTAGGACAACATAGTGAGTAAATCAATGACTGGCTGATCTGTTATCATTGTCTCTTAAGTGCAGTTGCAGCACAAAAAAATGTCTGCCTGCCAAGCTTACAGCGTGCCTGGCACATGCTCACATACTGTATGTCACAAATAATCTCAAAGCTGCTGCATGACTTGATAAGAGGACTTTTGTCATGGGGGTGGGTGGGTGTATTGCGTAGGCCTACAAAAGAGGTAATGTGCAGCAGCAGTCATTGTTGTTAGTTGTTGCTAAAGAAACAAGTGACACTCAGTACGCATTTTCCTTCATTTCTCAGAAGATCAGTCAAACAATTCACAGAATCTGACTGTATGGTTTGGTTTATTCTCCCTGTGCTGGCCTGTTTTAGTAAAGCACAAATCTACATTCAGACTTTCCATTGGCCTGGGTAACTTTGGGGGATCAATCAGAGCAGAGATTGATCTCCACAAAATCTGATGGAAAGATTCCGTAGTTTTCAGATGCAGTCAGTACAGATCAGACACCTTTTCATAGGCCTACTTTAAACATAGAAAAACATAGAAAGTGAGTACAATACCAATAGACCCAGCCCTAGCATGGTATCTGGGCATGTGCAGACATGGCTACAGTAAGGCTTAGGCTGCTGTCATAATTGTGTTCAGGGGCTATAGTAGAGATGACAGTTGAAGAATGAATTCAATGATGCTATAAAGTTTCAAACTTTGTTCATGCCGTTTCTTGCTTCTTTCCATAAAAAAAAAGGCAAACAATTGTTATGACAATCTTCTCAATTGAACACACACACACACACACACACACACACACACACACACACACACACACACACACACACACACACACACACACACACACACACACACACACACACACACACACACACATTCATGAAGTTGAGCCAAGGGAAATGTATGTTTGAACACATTTTAGAAATCCGATAGCCACCTGAAGACATCCAAAACGGCAATGTCTCTCAAAAGTAGCATCGCAACATTGTGTTTCTCATCACAGTCCATCACAGTCCCGCTCTGCAGCAGCATTACTAACTGGACAGTTACAGCCTCAGCAAACCCAAGGCTCCTCCGAGAGAGATTGGCCCGGAGCCCAGGACTCCTTTTTTCCATCAACCCCATCAGACTCACTGTAGTACCTCTCTCCACCCTGTTGGTGTTGCCAGGGAGGAGCCCCTAAACTCCAACAGTCTCTCTCCACAGATAGCGTAGATGTGGCCTCTGGCTCCATATCCTGCCATCAGGGGTGGGTGGGTGCGGGGGAAGGATTGCTCCCATCCACGTGCTTTGATGCGCTCTGATGATGTCATAGCAGCAGGCTGCAGCTTGGGGCCTCATGTGTTAAAGCAGATGTGGCCTGGAGAATGCAAAGAATGGGGCGTGTTTTTCCTTTTCCATAAGCGTGTTTTTTCAGCCGACATGATTCATTGACCCTTATGGAACAGTGCTATGGGATGGACCCCCATATGAGGCCCGGATACTGTAAAGGGGGCGGTGAAAGTCGAGGTGCGAGTTCACACTATACGGTGCAGTGCGTGCTTTAGGAAGTAGGTTAAAATGAGGTGTTATTTGGTGCATGTGTAATAGCACCTTTACACGAGTAAACATGTGTACTGTACATGAGGGGTTGAGAGGATGGGTTCAGCGTTCGGTCAGCCGTGTTTGAGCGAACGCAAAATGAGTATTGCTGCTGTCATGCATCATGAAAGCCGAGGCGCCGCGTTGTCAGCTGATTATTTGAGGTCTTATTTGAGGAGCGTAATGACGTTGACTTAAGCACAACAGGGCGATTTTTTAATTAATACATTAAGTCAAAAGTAAATAGAAATAAACGAAACGCGACAAACCCGTCTTTATTTGGCACATCAATGCAACCATCAACAACGCACGCACGGGCAGCTGGCGCACGCACACACACACACACACACACACACACACACACACACACACACGCACACACACGCTTAAATGCAATGGTACCCTTTCTCCCATCTTGGCCCGTCCAACAGCGACCCAGGCGGGAATCGAACTCAGGGCCTTCTTGCTGTAAGGCGACAGCGCTACCACTTTAACACCGTGCTATATGCGTGTAATAACTGCAACTTGTCACTAAGGCTGTCAAAAGTATTGATGGTATCAATAACTATCGATAATTTTTTTTTTTTACGGATACAATACTCAGGGTGCTTTCTCACTGGCGCCCCGGTACCGTTCCCAAGCACACTTGTCCCCAAATTGACCCCAGTTTCGGAACATTTGACGAGTGTGAACGTTGCGTTCCTTGCGTTCCGTTGCGTTCCGGGCGCACAACAGGGAAACGTGATAGGATCCATTTGAAAAGGTGGTCTGGGGAGCGCTTTGGCATGCCCGGGCACGGAACACTTGCGAGTGTGAAAGCTAACCGTTCCAAACCACATAGACAACACACGGAACAAGGATACACTGCAGGCATAGATGATGACGGAAGTGCACTCTGTTCTGTTTCCGAGCGCGGAAGAACTATTGTAATGTGAAAGCTGACCAGCGGGGGAGAGGGGAGGGGGGGCAATCTTTCCCGGGTGTGGAACGGAACGGAACGGAACGGAACGAAAGCAATCGTTCCCAGTGTGAGAAAGCAGCCTCATTTGCAACAGTTAATCAGTTATCGATAGAATCTCTACAAAAAAATGTAAACGGATACTCATTTGCAACAGTATCGATACCAGTAGTGCTTTAAATGAAAAATCAAACATTGACACTGGTTTTTCCCTCGCTATCACTCACTGGTGGTATCTGTTGCTTCAACAAGCTAAAAGCGTTCTGATAGGCTGATGACTAGAGCAGGGCTAATCTGCTGTGTACAGTAAGTGCAAAGTTTTATGAGTTTTATCAGGCCTAGATTATGGAGAAGTGTGCATCGGTCTTCCTTTATTTTTATGCTTCTTGATGCCTTGTCATTTCGCCCCTGTGGTATCGAAAATGGTATCAATTATCTATCGATTCGATATGGGTATCGGTATCAAAGTTATAAATTCTAGCATCGTGGCAACCTTGTCACTACTGATTGAGTATCAGGTTTTGAGGCTGTAGACATTCTGATTTGCAGTGAAATGGCTGATCTGCCATGAACAGAATAAACTACCGGTAAGCAGCACTTGAGTACAGTTGAGTATTGTTTTAGGCTCTGCTTGTATGGAATGGGACCTTATGGATATTAAGGGTCAGCTTAGAAATCAAATCAGTGGACAAAGCAGGGCCCACAGTCATCGGGTGTCCGGTCATGATCCTCTGAAGACAGGCTGTGGTCATGTGAAGTCATGCGTTTGAAGAAGGAGTGTTGGTTCCTCTGACAAACTGTGAAAAGGATATTTTAAGGACATTGAGTCAAAGAAGAGACGTTTCTAGAGTTTTACTAGCATCAATTATTAGACCATACATAGGGTGAATTGATCAGTCAAATCACAGTCAACTCAATTTTTTTTTGCATTCTATCAGCCAATCATTAATTAACGATTGTTCAGAGGTCCTATTTTTGTCAAGAATGGAAAAAAGTGTCTCCTGTCCTGTTGTACATCCAGGCACTTGTGTTATGGATGTTACTGTGTAGTCCAGGGGTGTCAAACTCAATTTTATCCCGGGGCACATCAGCATTATGGTTGCCCTCAAAGGGCCAGTTGTAAATGTAACATGATATATGTACAAAAGTGACCCTCGGACTCCAATTCCCATAACCCATCACTCCCTCACCTCCAGCCATTTCCCCTCCCCTAAGCACACCTGCACCTAATTCTGGACTGATTACCACACACCTGCACTTAAGAGGCTCTAATGAGCCTCCACACTCAGTGTGTGCTCCAGACAGCAGCAGAGGAGGCTGCTTTGTTCCCTTGGTGTTTGCCACTGTACAGATGCATCATTTAAAGCAAATCATCTGTTTACATCTGCATGTACCATCTATCAACATGACTATCTATCATCAAGGGATTTGACCTGAAATAAACACCCTTGAAACTGTTCCTCTGGTCCTCTTCACTCTGATCGGTGTCCCACTTGCTGAGGCTAAAAGTCAACCACACTTATCAGTTTCTACAATATAAATGCATGTATTAAGCCTACGTCACCGTCACGTGTTATCATATTTCATAACTGCCTCTGATTATTATTGGTTTTTACTAATAATAATTAAGAACTAGCTCTGAAAGCAGAATTCTAGGAAAAATATTGGCAAACAGACAACTAGTAGCCTACAACTATTAGAACTATTTAGAATTAGAATTGCATTGCACAAATTATATTCGTTGTTAGCTCTCCACATAAACTTAGGTGCCGGGCCGGATTTGGCCTCCGGGCCTTGAGTTTGACACGTGTGGTATAGTTTATACGCAGGGGTGTCAAACATACAGCCCGGGGGCCAGAACAGGCCCGCCCAAGGGTCCAATCCGGCCCACAGGATGACTTTGCAAAGTGTAAAAATCGCATTGAGAAGTGTTTTCTGTATTCATCAGTAAATGGTAAACTATTTTCATTACCCTTGAATATAGAGAATTGCACAGTTGCCGTCAATTATAATGCACACACAGTTACAGACAGTAGCTTTGATCAATTTGGACTTTTGGAGGTTTTGTCGACGAAGAACACACTCACATAACCCTCATGAAAAAGTACTACTGAATCACTACTCATCACTACTATACATTATCTAATAACCTACTGTTCCACTACTTGAATTGCTATTGAGATGTGTAGTGATTTCACTAGTTAATGAGTAGAGAATTGACCCCGTTCACTAGTCACTACTGATCACTATTGGTGATTACTACATAATGACTATTTAAATCACTGCATGATTACTACTTAATTACTTCTGTCTCACTATTTGGCTTTTGGGAAATGAGAAATGACTATATAAACACTACTCAGCCCTTGTGTAAATGTATTATTTAATTACTACACATTTACTGCTGTATGCCTTCACAATCTCTATGGAATGACTATGTCCTTCTGTATGTGTAGTGTTTTAGCACTACTGACCACTATTGGATTTCTTTTCATTTCTACACAAACCCTTTTGAAATACTATTGAAAACTGACACATTTGCTACTCGTTGCCTATTCAGTATCATGCTATATTATTGTGCATATAAATAATTCGTATCAAACAAGAATGAGTTTACAAAAGCTTTATTTCAAATACATTTATTACATTGAATATTGTCCTATTTACACTTAAAAAAATCATCTATAGCCATAGCATTACTTATCACATTTTAAGGCTTTGTCCTGCACAGAACAGCCACCTACCTGTAAGTCACATGTGGGAATTTACAAACAGACCAACCACATGAAACAAGAAAAAAAAAAAAAAAAAAAATTATTCTTACCAGCAAGCGCCTCCAGTTTCCTGGTATAGGTGGTGCTCTTGACCTCCTTACAGTAAGTACCAGACGCCTTGGCCTGGCGTTACTCTCACTCTGCAAATAAGTTGAACAACAAAAGAAGCTAACCTCCACTCACACACAGAGTCAACCACAACCACCCTACACACCCTCATAGAGACACT
Organism: Poromitra crassiceps; assembly: GCF_964638095.1. NCBI lineage: Eukaryota > Metazoa > Chordata > Actinopteri > Beryciformes > Melamphaidae > Poromitra > Poromitra crassiceps. The sequence goes on from NC_139632.1 coordinate 15,634,853, forward strand.
GTGGAGCGCGTCATCATTCAGAAACCACGTCGCATGCATGGTCGGGTGTTGCACACAAAGATTATATAATACGGAAGATGAACACTCCAACTTACTTCATTGACCGCAACATCCACATTTTTCTTCTCGCCAATTCTCAATGGCTTCCTTGTTTTCCGGGAGTATAAAAAACTTGAACTGGCGATTTTTTACATTGATTGTCTGCGCAGCCCACCACACAACAGCTTTTAGCTATGTTTAATTCAAGGAATATGACGCTGGTGTGTGGAAGTAAACGGAGAGCTTTCCCCCGTGATAGGCGTGGCCTATTTCATGCAGTGTCTCAAGATTCAAGATTTTTATTGTCACTCCGTAGTACAAGTATCACGTGTGAAATTCTTGTGCTGTAGACTCCGTTACAACATAGTGCAAAATAACAGGGCATATAGGTGCAGGAAAACAAGAGAAACAACAAGCAATAACAGTAAAGAAATAAAAACAAGCCAGAAACAGTGACATTCACTGCACATAGGTGCAAATACCATAGACATAATTTAAACATAATTAAACATTCTGTTTGCACAGGTGCAAATAACATAGACAAATCTCTATATCTGATAGTGTATAAAGCATCTTTGATGAGGTGAACGCAGGCTAACAGGCTAACATTAGCTTTAACTAGCTAACACCATACTAGACTTGGGGGACACCTCGCCATTCCGAAGTGTCGGCATTCCGATCATTGACTTCTATGCTTTCGGAGAGGCGGCCCTTTTTTATCTCCAAAAAATGTTTCGCCGAGAGGTTAGGTTAGGCTTAGGCGTGGGGGGTGGGAGAGGTTAGGTTTAGGGTTAGGGTCTGGGGGAGGGTTCTTTCGCAATGGCGAGGTTAGGGTTAGAATTTTGTCGGAATGCCGGTATTTCGGAGTGCCGACATTTCGGAATGCCGAGGTGTCCCCCTAGACTTGATTGTGGTTTAGGAAAATGCCTTATATACTTACAATTATTGTATCGTCGCTGTCACAGTTGGATTCACTGTATTGGGTGTTTTGAGTCTCTTTCTTGCTGAAACTGCTTTTTCATGAGGGTATAAACAGCGCTGTTGTTCACTATACGCTTTAGCAACTTTATGCACTAATTACTATTTTTTAAGTGCCCCCAAAATTTTGTAAATGCCTCCATTTTTTAGACAGTGGGGGCAAAAGTTGCCCTCAAAATATTTTTTAAATTTCCTACACAATGGTAACCATTTGGTAGAGCTCACAATGTCGGCCCACTCAGCGTCAAACGCCTCTCTGCTGACATTTCTGCATCAGCTATTTATTCTTATGCAAATTTGTCTACCTACACACACACCTACAGAGTAGGGCTGCACAATATATCATTTCAGCATCGTCATCGCAATGTGCACATGCGCAATAGTCACATCGCAGAGCGTGCAATGTCAAGTAAGGTAAATGAACTGATAACATACAGTAATGCATGCCCTCTCGGTGACGTTCTAAGCTCTTTTCCTACTAACTATAGTACTTTTACTCACTTAGGATCCTGCAACTCACCCTGTCTGTGGCTAAAAACACGCTAACTTCCTACTACGTCAACCGCGCACGTTACCCACTAGGCCACCTTCTTAAATGAGCAAGGCTTGATAGACCTATTCAAGACTTTTGGTGAAAATTCCTGTATTTTTTCATATCGCAATATATATCGCAGAATAAAAAAATATTGCAATGTCAGTTTTTTCCAATATCGTGCAGCCCTACTACAGAGTACTGACACACACACACACACACACACACACACACACACACACACACACACACACACACACACACACACACACACACACACACACACACTGGTGCTAGCCTCTCAGTCCAGACAACAAGGCAGGCAGTGGTCAAAGCCTCTCAGCAGCAGCAGTTTATAGACCCTCTTTAAAATTCCTCCAACAGCCCCTCACACACGCACACGCACGCACGCATGCACGCACACACGCACGCACACACACACACACACACACACACACACACACACACACACCGTGTCATGTAGTCAGTCAGAGCAGAGAGGAGCACGCCGGGCAGCTCCAGGTTGCAGAGCGTATGGTCCAGAATAGAGCGGGAGCAGTGCAGCTCATTGCCTACTGTTTGGTCTAAATGTCAAAGCAGCCTGAGGTCTGACATGGTCCATAACCGCAGGTCCCAGATCAGGTTCCACTAAGCTCCTGCTCATTGTGGTGCATTAGAAGCACAAAGAGGAACCTGATCCTGGATTTGTGGTTTGGGAAAGTGCTATCCATTCTGTCAAAAGTGCCTACTCAGGAGAAACTTCCTTGTAAATTTGACACTGACCAAGGTGTAATTATTATTAGTTGCATGTATGCTCCGACCGCTCCTCTCGTCATGTCCTCTCATCCCCTCCTCTCCTCTCCTCTCATGTCCTCTCATCCTCTCCTCTCATGTCCTCTCCTCTCCTTGTCATGTCCTCCTCTCCTCTCCTCTCATGTCCTCCCCTCTCCTCTCCTCTCCTCTCATGTCCTCCCCTCTCCTCTCATCCCCTCCTCTCCTCTCATGTCATCCCCTCTCCTCTCATGTCCTCTCCTCTCCTTGTCATGTCCTCCTCTCCTCTCCTCTCATGTCCTCCCCTCTCCTCTCCTCTCCTCTCATGTCCTCCCCTCTCCTCTCATCCCCTCCTCTCCTCTCATGTCATCCCCTCTCCTCTCATGTCCTCTCCTCTCCTCTCATCCCCTCCTCTCCTCTCATGTCCTCTCCTCTCATGTCCTCCTCTCCTCTCCTCTCATGTCCTCCACTCTCCTCCTCTCCTCTCATCTCATGTCCTCTCCTCTCCTCTCATCTCATGTCCTCTCCTCCCCTCTCCTCTCATGTCCTCCCCTCTCCTCCTCCCCTCTCCCCTCATGTCCTCTCCTCCTCTCCTCTCCTCTCATGTCCTCCCCTCTCCTATCCTCTGCACATGACTCATATATCCGCTTCCTCATCACACATCATTTTAGTGAGCAACAGTTACTATTGCCTGGCACATGCTTTCAGGGGTTTTCCCTAGCAGTTTTGAGCACAATCTAAGCCAAATGAATAATGTAAAATCAATGGTGGTTCCCAGGGGACTACTTTAGCAAGTTTTGTCTTTGTCTTTGTCTTTTTTCTAAAACAAACCAAAAAACCCAAAACATGATTATTATTATCTCCTCTGGCTTTACCAAATGTTTGTACACACACATAGATATGGTAATGTGGTCCATAATGATGTGTGGCTTTACTAAATATTTGTACACAGATATGGTAATATGGTCCACAATGATATGAAATTGATTTTTTTTTTACGTATGATTTTCTACCCGCATCCATTTGTATTTGGTGTCGTTGCTTCATGTTCTATAAAGCACTTTGCCCCGTGCCGGACCGGTCACAACTTATATTGACTTCATGCTGCACGCGGCCCGCTCGTGTCACACGTCAAAAATAGATGCCGAAACTCTCACTGCAAGCGCTGCAAGGCGAGGTGATGCGTTCCAGCCGCCTGGTCTGATCGGCCTTCCCTGTTAAAGAGCATGGTGCAGGTTAGACACCACTTTGCATTCATATGTGGGACTTTAATGTAGCAATTAGGATTACCTTTTCTTTTTTGATTTTCCCCCACACATAGCTGCTTCTAGACTGTTTTTTGTGAAGCATCTGGCAACCCGCAAATCTAGCAATAACACCTGTGATGATTTTAATACACAATAACCAATCGGATTATTGCCTCCATTACCTCCGTACGCCCAGCGTCTGTCCCGATCAAGAGGCGGACCTCCTCTCACCTCCTCTCTGCAGCTAACACCTAACAGCTAAACATGGCTACGCAGAATTTTCTCGGCTTCTTCAGTGCCGAAATGCATTCTGGGCAGCGTTGAATTATCGTACCAGTGCAGAGGGAAGTAAATTATTGTACAAATATGATAATTATTGTACATCTGGTGTTTTGGAAAGTTTTCTGCTGTACACATTGACTGTATATTATTATTATTACAGTAAGTACAGTAGCCCAAGTGTCGTCACAGGTTTTATCTGCACAGATGGCTTTTTTTTTTTTTTTTTTTTTACATTTGTATTATAATGCCACCTTTTTCTCCATATTTCTGCCCTGTGGGGGCAGTTCTAATTTTGTTTTTAGTTTTTTTTGGGGGTATTTTCATAAGAATCTTGAATCCTAATTGTAAATTCATTTTTTTTAACCTGCACCACACTCTTTAACAAGGATGCTGAATGTGAGGCGTTGCTTCTTCAGCGTTGCTTCAGCATCAGATATGTTTGGGTTGTTACTCCATCAGGCCAACAGAAGACCAGCAGGCCTCAACTTTTGTCCACAATCTCTTTGTAGTTGTGTCTGAGGGCACTTCCTGTTGATACAATTGGCTCAAGCAGTGGATAAAAAGAATTGACTCAAACAACACACTCCCATCCCTTCTTTTTGCCATCTATCAGGCCTATGATGTTGATTTTATTGATTTTACTTTTTAGCGTTTCCCCTATTTTCTCCACAATTGTACTTGGCCAATCTCCCCCGCTGCCCCGGTCGTTGCTCGCTCCATCCCCCTCTGCTGATCCGGGGAGAGCCGTAGACTTGCACATGCTTCCCCGGATACATGTGCAGTCGTCACCAGCCACTTCTTTTCCCCTGACAGTGAGGAGTTTCTCCGGCAGGATCCTCCCAGGTATGGGAGGATCACGCTATTCCCCCCAGTCCCCCCCCCCCCCTCCCCGAACAGGTGCCCCCGACTGACCAGAGGAGGCACTACAAGTGCATCGAGCAGGACTCATACACCACTGGCTTGCCACCAACAGACACGGCCAATTGTGTCTGTAGTAGGAACGACGTCTGACCAAGCTGGAAGTAGCGCTGCTGGGAATTGAACCCGCGTGTGCGCGCTGGCAAGCGAGTGCTTTTATCTCTACACTACCCAGACGCCCCCTGGTGGCGGGCGAGTGCTTTTATCTCTACACTACCAGATGCCCCGGGCCTCTCATGTTTATGTAACTTTACGTGGTGGTAATTTGTAGGGGGGCTGTTTCATGTGCCGGAGCAAAGTATGTTGTTCTTACAACAGACAGTGGGTCAGTCAGTGGATGAGTTCACTTGATGCTGAGAGAGAGAGAGAGAGAGAGAGAGAGAGAGAGAGGAGGATGAATCACAGGCAGAGCAGTGTGAGACATTCCAGTGGGGGAAACCACACGCGCTACAATCCAGGCTCATGAATCAGTTGTGTTTGCTGACTGTGACAGTCAAACCCTCGCTTCTGGTCAGCTGGAATGTGTTGTGTAGCCTTGACCGTGCTACAGAGCTGCTGTGGCTGACATCTCTCAGTCCACCCCCTCCCTCTCGACCCTCCCTCCCTCCCTCCCTCTCTCCCTCTTTCCTTCCAGATAGACTCTCTGGACGGCCATTCAGCAAACAAAAACACATTGTAGTTGTCAGACATGGCAGCTGTCTTTCTTCCAACAAGGCCACTCTGTTGAGCAATGATCAGAGGAAATGAAAGTTCATTGTGTCTATACACAAAAATAAGAAGGGAGCTCCTTGAACTTTTCAAGAATAGTATTTAATCCCGAAGTAATATATTCGTGTACACAGCAGTGTTACAAACATAATATATCTTCAATAGGGTACACGGGCAAACAAAACGCTACGCGCGTTTCAACCACACAGGGTCTTCATGAAGACCCTGTGTGGTGACCCATTGTGTACACAACATGCACTAGAAAGACCGTGTGTGTGTGTGTGTGTGTGTGTGCGTGCATGCGTCCGTGTGTGTGTGTGTGTGCATGCGTGCGTGCGTGTGCGTGCGCCCGTGTGTGTGTGTGTGTGATTGACATCCACAGACTGTTGTGTTGATAATGGTTTATCTGGGTATTTCCCTTTGCTTTGGTTCTAGGCAGGATCTCAGAGGCATTCTTGGGATGCAATTAGCTCTGTTTCTCTTTCTAGCTATCTCAATCTCTCTTCCTCTCTCTCTTCCTCTCTCTCTCTCTCCCTCCCCCTCTATCTCTCTCTCTCTCTTCCTCTCTCTCCCTCCCCCCCCCCCCCTCTCTCTCTCCCTCTCTCGTAGTGGAAGAGGCTGCTACATCTCATGGGCTTGGAAAGGGAACGCGTGCATTTTTTGGGGGGAACAACTTAACAGTGTTGTTGCTCAAGCCTTTCTTCTCTGTCTTCCTCTCTTCCCCAAATCCAGCGCGTCTTTCTTACTTCCTTTTGAAGTCATCGTCTGTCTGTCGCCATTGCTTTCCCTCCTCTCTCTCTTCCTCGTCCTCTGTCTCTCCGCCCCTTTAGTTAGCGTAACAACATAGCTAGTTAGCCCAGAGCCGTGTGTGTGACATCTGCGAGTGATTACAGAGGTTGCTGTAACAAAAGGACTTGTGCCAAGGTGTGACTCAGCCAGACCACACAGACCACACTCTCCAGTCACAACGTTCAAATCCCCGGAAACAGGTTGAAGACATGATACGTTGTTAAAGGATTAGCCTACATATCTGCACAGTGCAGTCGATGCTCAAGATCTAAAGCCACAAACTGACTCGAGGACGGAGCAAACAGTCCAACTTCTTCAAAGTGAGACTGATGTAGCTGTATGAGAAGCACGTAGCTGATGACAGTCTTCACTAGAGATCCCCCTCACACACACACACTTTTTTTGTTGCAGTAAATCCATAGTCCTGAGCCTTGGGTGTGCCGTTCACACTTTAGATTCAATGATCTCTTCACCCATGCTGTGCACAAAGCCTTATTCCTGTTTCTGCAACGTTTGTTTATTTTGTTCTGGGGATCTTTGTAAGAGGCAATCTTCAGTAGGGTTTGTTTGCACTTCCTTAAAAGGTCACACAGACACACATGCACATGCACGCGCGCGCACACACACACACACACACACACACACACACACACACACACACACACACACACACACACACACACACACACACACACACATTCAAGTTCTTTTATCATTACCTATAGTGTTGGGGCCTAGTTAGTAGTGTTAATAGAATAAACGATCACCTGCTTGGCTGGCTGTGGTACTGTATATACAGTATGTATGTCTTTGTGTGAGTGTGTGTGTGTGTGTGTGTGTGTGTGTGTGTGTGTTTTAAGATAGGTTTACATTACCTGTGGCTGTGCAAAAAAAATCGATACAGTCAGCAACATATCACAATATTTTCTTCCATGATACTGTATTGATTTTCCAGAAAGATACCGCAATTTCTTTTTTTTCCAGAGCCATGTGTTCAGTGACACAATAAGAATACTTATATGCACTTTATTATGGCATAGATCTAGATTTCATTTAGGTGACACAAAATAAGAATACTTAAGCACTTTATTATTGCATAGATGTAAATTTCGGTTAGGTGACACAAAATAAGAAATAAATAATACTTCAATGCACTTTGTTGTCAATATATGGCAGCTACATTTCAGTGTTTCAGTGTTCACACTGGGTCCATAGGTCTCATTCATGATCAAAAGAACGAAAACAAAAACTGACAATTAAGAGATTATGGCGATTGGATCGCCTGTCAGTGATCTTGAGTAACCACGATTGGACGATATGAAAATAGAGACGCTTGTCCAACCCTAATGTATATAGACATAATGTACACACACACACAGTGTTCCTCCACCTCTCAGTTCTGTACATACACGCATTTGCATGTTGAACACACACACATACTATGTACTGTATATACACTAGGGCTGTGAATCTTCACTGGCCTCACGATTCGAGTACGATTCAGAGGGCTACGATTCGATTATAAAACGATTATCAATGCATCTCGATGCATCTTAAATCGATGCATCACTTTTTTCCCCCAATACATGATTTATTTTTTCTCACTTTCTTTTTTCTCACTGTGTGGCTACTTTTAAAATAAAAGTGCACATGGAATTGCATTGTATTATGATCCATAATTAAAATAAACAAATGCATGTACTTCCATTATATTTTATTCGATTATATATATATATATATATTTTTTTTTTAATAATCGATTTTTGACATTTGTGAATCGATGCAGAATCGTGCACGTCCGCATCGCGATGCATCTTATAATCGATTATTTTTGACACCCCTAATACATACATAATGTATACACAGAGTTGCTCCTCATCTCTGTGTTGCCACTAGTCACATGGTTGCTGCATTATGAATGACAGCCATATGTGCCCCTGCTGACCGTTTGGACAGACAGCAGCTTGTGTGAATAGCTAAACATGTCTCCGCCTTCTTCCTCACAATCAAAGATCTTCAGTGTCTGGAGAAAAGACAAGAGCCTCTTTCTCTTTCTCTCTCTCTCTCTGGACATAAGATGTCTTTCAAGGATTCGCAAACATTTGTTCTGTCTGCAAAGTGAAAGTTGATGATGGTTTATAATGGCTGTCAAATACAGTGTGTGGGACAGACAGAGAGAGAGAAAGGGAGAGAGCCCACTATATGAAATGACCACAGATCACTAGCTCAGCATTAACACCGTTCATAGCTACATATATACTACTGTATATACTGCACAGAATAAAGGGCTTACTCTCATCATCTCTCGCAGTCTCATAGAGCTGAACAGTCACGTGACATCTCTTGCCCCGGAAGTGAGTTTCCCATTCATTTTCTCCATAGACATTTCGGGGGGGAAATCCTTATGAGTTTTAAGGCTGGAACCAAGCCAACCCGTGACCTACTGAATCGTGAGTGACCAAAAAAAACAACATTTCACTTGGAGCAGAAACAAAATATAAAGACGGGAAAAAAATCTCCTCTTTATTTTTTGTCCAGTATAGTTTATCTCAGAGGATAGTGCAGGAAAGTGTGTATTTACATTATTCCTTCCATTCTTCCATTAACATTTTTAAATCTCCCCTAAAACATAATCACAACATCTCCTAAAGCTAAGATTCCGCAAACCACAAATGTGCGTGTGTGTGAATGTGAATGTATGGTCTCTAGTGAGTGTGTATTTTTTTTAGCTTAATCCTCTGAAGGTGTTCTGCCACTAAAGCCAGGTAAAATGACTCTGATGCTCCAGGAGTTAACTTGCATGTGGGGTTAACTTAAAACAGCTCCACTGGCAAGAACTAATAGGCTATAGACTTCTTTACAGGTCCTTCTCTTTCCTGTTGCCTTTTCAGCATGCGCACACGCACGCACACACACACACACACACACACACACACACACACACACACACACACACACACACACACACCATACACCGCCACCCGGATGCCCTCTAGATAACTCCCGAGTTCCAAGGCATGTCTGAAAGTGGCTACACACACACACACACACACACACACACACACACACAGTGCCAGAATACTTGTGCAGGAAGCTTGCACATGCCACTGCACCCTGGAAGGTGTCAGAGAGACCTGTGTCGTATTTGAATGTATTTGATGCATCTGTACAGCTGCTACAGAACACTTTGTATGATTTCTCCTCACTTAAAATAGGTCTTTGGCTGTAGTGGCCCTGCGATGGAACCATAGACTGTATCAAAATGTGTAGTAGTCCTGCGATGGAAACATAGACTGTATCAAAATGAGTAGTGGTCCTGCGATGGAAGCATAGACTGTATCCAAATGTGTAGTAGTCCTGCGATGGAAACATAGACTGTATCAAAATGTGTAGTGGTCCTGCGATGGAAGCATAGACTGTATCAAAATGAGTAGTGGTCCTGCGATGGAAGCATAGACTGTAGCAAAATGTGTAGTGGTGCTGCGATGGAAGCATAGACTGTATCAAAATGTGTAGTGGTCCTGCGATGGAAGCATAGACTGTATCAAAATGTGTAGTGGTCCTGCGATGGAAGCATAGACTGTATCAAAATGTGTAGTGGTCCTGTGATGGAAGCATAGACTGTATCAAAATGAGTAGTGGTCCTGCGATGGAAGCATAGACTGTATCAAAATGAGTAGTGGTCCTGCGATGGAAGCATAGACTGTATCAAAATGTGTAGTGGTCCTGTGATGGAAGCATAGACTGTATCAAAATGTGTAGTGGTGCTGCGATGGAAGCATAGACTGTATCAAAATGTGTAGTGGTCCTGTGATGGAAGCATAGACTGTATCAAAATGAGTAGTGGTCCTGCGATGGAAGCATAGACTGTATCAAAATGAGTAGTGGTCCTGCGATGGAAGGATAGACTGTATCAAAATGTGTAGTAGTCCTGCGATGGAAACATAGACTGTATCAAAATGAGTAGTGGTCCTGCGATGGAAGCATAGACTGTATCAAAATGAGTAGTGGTCCTGCGATGGAAGCATAGACTGTATCAAAATGTGTAGTGGTCCTGCAATGGAAGCATAGACTGTATCAAAATGTGTAGTGGTCCTGCAATGGAAGCATAGACTGTATCAAAATGTGTAGTAGTCCTGCGATGGAAACATAGACTGTATCAAAATGAGTAGTGGTCCTGCGATGGAAGCATAGACTGTATCAAAATGAGTAGTGGCCCTGCGATGGAAGCATAGACTGTAGCAAAATGTGTAGTGGTGCTGCGATGGAAGCATAGACTGTATCAAAATGTGTAGTGGTCCTGCGATGGAAGCATAGACTGTATCAAAATGTGTAGTGACCCTGCGATGGAAGCATAGACTGTATCAAAATGTGTAGTGGTCCTGCGATGGAAGCATAGACTGTATCAAAATGTGTAGTGACCCTGCGATGGAAGCATAGACTGTATCAAAATGTGTAGTGGCCCTGCGATGGAAGCATAGACTATCAAAATGTGTAGTGACCCTGTGATGGAAGCATAGACTGTATCAAAATGTGTAGTGACCCTGTGATGGAAGCATAGACTGTATCAAAATGTGTAGTGGCCCTGCGATGGAAGCATAGACTATCAAAATGTGTAGTGACCCTGTGATGGAAGCATAGACTGTATCAAAATGTGTAGTGACCCTGCGATGGAAGCATAGACTGTATCAAAATGTGTAGTGGCCCTGCGATGGAAGCATAGACTATCAAAATGTGTAGTGACCCTGTGATGGAAGCATAGACTGTATCAAAATGTGTAGTGGTCCTGCGATGGAAGCATAGACTGTATCAAAATGTGTAGTGACCCTGCGATGGAAGCATAGACTGTATCAAAATGTGTAGTGACCCTGTGATGGAAGCATAGACTGTATCAAAATGTGTAGTGACCCTGTGATGGAAGCATAGACTGTATCAAAATGTGTAGTGACCCTGTGATGGAAGCATAGACTGTATCAAAATGTGTAGTGACCCTGTGATGGAAGCATAGACTGTATCAAAATGTGTAGTGACCCTGTGATGGAAGCATAGACTGTATCAAAATGAGTAGTGACCCTGTGATGGAAGCATAGACTGTATCAAAATGAGTAGTGACCCTGTGATGGAAGCATAGACTGTATCAAAATGTGTAGTGACCCTGTGATGGAAGCATAGACTGTATCAAAATGAGTAGTGACCCTGTGATGGAAGCATAGACTGTATCAAAATGTGTAGTGACCCTGTGATGGAAGCATAGACTGTATCAAAATGAGTAGTGGTCCTGCGATGGAAGCATAGACTGTATCAAAATGTGTAGTGGCCCTGCGATGGAAGCATAGACTGTATCAAAATGTGTAGTGGCCCTGCGATGGAAGCATAGACTGTATCAAAATGTGTAGTGGCCCTGCGATGGAAGCATAGACTGTATCAAAATGTGTAGTGGTCCTGTGATGGAAGCATAGACTGTATCAAAATGTGTAGTGGCCCTGCGATGGAAGCATAGACTGTATCAAAATGTGTAGTGGTCCTGCAATGGAAGCATAGACTGTATCAAAATGTGTAGTGGCCCTGCGATGGAAGCATAGACTGTATCAAAATGTGTAGTGGCCCTGCGATGGAAGCATAGACTGTATCAAAATGTGTAGTGGCCCTGCGATGGAAGCATAGACTGTATCAAAATGTGTAGTGGTCCTGCGATGGAAGCATAGACTGTATCAAAATGTGTAGTGGCCCTGCGATGGAAGCATAGACTGTATCAAAATGTGTAGTGGTCCTGCGATGGAAGCATAGACTGTATCAAAATGTGTAGTGGTCCTGCGATGGAAGCATAGACTGTATCAAAATGTGTAGTGGTCCTGCGATGGAAGCATAGACTGTATCAAAATGTGTAGTGGTCCTGCGATGGAAGCATAGACTGTATCAAAATGTGTAGTGGTCCTGCGATGGAAGCATAGACTGTATCAAAAATGTGGCCATAGCCACGTTAGCCATTGGTTTGTGGATTCCCATTTTGAAGCTTTGAATTTTGCATTTTGACCGTCGGCACTCAGCATCTTTTTACTTTTTTGCGAGACAGAGATGCAGCGCCACCTGCTCTTGCTCTGTGAGAGGCTGCATGATCACACGGACACGGACAGCTGCGCCATCATTGGACAGGTGACTTGTCAATCACGCCCCAAAGAATAGTCTGCTTTATCATCTATTTTACTACCTCTATCTATTTCTCATCTATTTGACCATAATTTACAAAAGGAACATCATTATATAGAAGAAGACTTGAAACTAGAGATTGAGACCATAAACTCATTAGGAAACTGTTTACTGAGCTAATAAATCAAGTGAGAAGTGGGGTCATTTTCCCATTGACTTTGATACAATCTATAAACATTCACCCACCATACGTACAGTTGTCATGAAGGGGATTAGCTATAGAAACCAAAACCGTATATATATATATATATATATACATATATATACACATATATACACACACATATATATATACACACACATACTGTATATACATTCATTGAAATAAGAAAGAGGTCTGAAACCTTCCAGTGTGCAGAGGAAACGGTGTGTGGACTATTGTTCTTGCTTTGACTGGCACCTGCCAAGAGTACTGCTGCTGAGCCTGTGCCAATTTGTGTGTCTGTCTGTGTGTGTGTGTGTTTGTGTGTTTGTGTGTATGTCTATGTGTATGTACTGTATGTGTGCTGTTCCTCATGTCATGTTACCCTCTGTTTTGGCTACTGTATGTGTGTGTTTCTCCACTGAGTCACTCTCACATCCCCCGGCAGCCATGCTGGTGGATCAGAGGCCAGCAACAGAACGCGCCGCGGGCGAATTATAAGCCCACTCATCTCCCGGGGACCGCATCTCCCAGCATGCATCACAGCCGTCTGTCAGCCGCTTCACATCCCAGTGAGTGGGCGGTGAGACGGGTGAGAGTAGGTCGCGACTGGGAAAAAAAAAGAGCTGCATCACTCAGGCTGCAGTAAGCTGGGGAGGCTAGGTGTGTGTGTGTGTGTGTGTGTGTGTGTGTGTGTGTGTGTGTGTGTGTGTGTGTGTGAGAGGGAGACTAGAGGAGGAGGACAAAGAGGTACTCGCTGTCCCCTTCTGTCTCTGTTTGGGGTAAGAGCTTTGTTCCCCCATGACAGCTGTCCCCTCATCGCCTCATTGAGAAGGGCAGCCCAGAATGAAAGAGGATGTGATGGGCTCGAGGAGAGATGGATGGATGGAGGAGAGATTCGATGAAGAGTGAAAGGGTGGAGGAACGACAGACCAGGGTTTAAATTGTATTTGCGAATAACCAAATTTAACCAATTAACCAATTTGCTTTAACCTACATATTATAGAGCACCAGATGGGTTGCAGCCAGGACAACTCGGATAGTGTCGGACGAGTTGTATTCCTGGCACTCATTGAATTGGCCCGTGGCAAATAATACTATTTGATCCAGGTCTGGAAAAGGATGGAGAGAGAACAGATGGAAAGTGTGACGGGGCTGGGGTTCAAAAGTCACACTGCGATGGAGAGAGAGACTTTAGTTTGACAGAGCAAGACAAAAGCAAGAGAGAGAGAGAGAGAGAGAGAGAGAGAGAGAGCTAACGAGAGAGAGAGAGAGAGAGAGAGAGAGAGAGAGCTAACGAGAGAGAGAGAGAGAGAGAGAGCTAACGAGAGAGAGAGCTAAGGAGAGAGAGAGAGAGAGAGCCTTATTGAACAGATCCACACATAGGCCAGCATCCTGACTGACTGGCCCACTTTATCCTCTCTTACGTAAGCGGCCAGCGGAGTCCATTCAACCTCTCTCCGCTCTCATCCTTGGCTTCCAGGAAGGGCAGAGCGGGGAAACGGACGACTGGAGTGAGAGAGAGCGGAGGGTGGAAGGGAGAGCCATGGCGTACAGCTGGATTTGGTTGTGCACAGAGAGAGAGAGAGAGGGAGAGAGAGAGAGAGGGGAAAGGACAGGGGAAGGAGAGGGAGAGAGAGCTTTTAGCCTCACTATAGGATCCTGGCAGCATTAGTCGCCACCCCTGCATGGTTGCTAAGGGAACCACTTATTGGTTGTGAAGTCTCTTGTCTCTCTCGTCCTCTCTCTCACACACACGCTTCCTCGCTAATTGCTTCCTGCGCCCCTCTTCTTCTTCTTTTTCCCACTTCTCTTAAATCATCATTCCGGTTATTCCTCCTTGTCTCTCTCCTCTGGTCTAGTCTCCAACAGTGGAACCCAAAATGCGGTTGAACTATGTCCTGGCTTTCTGCACAATGGGAACTTCCTACATTCGATTTTCCGATTACTCTGCATAAGTATGCTGCGTTGCTGCCAATGTGAACAGCTGCCAACTGGGAAAAACCTCCTAGGCTATAGCGGTAATTACAAGTCGGTTGGAGTTTTTTACGGGCTCCGATATGCGGAAATGCGGAAGCATGTCAACATAGGTGGTAAACACAGCAGGGAATCCACTGATGCCAGCAGCCCAAGGTATCTCCTGTAGTTCATGATTGCGCTGCGCGGCCTCGCCCGTAGTTCGGCTGCTGCGTGGCCTCGCCTGCCCTATTGGCGCACACGGGTGTGTGTGTGTGTGTGTGTGTTGCTCACTAATGCTATTGCATCAGTGATGTCACAATGCCATCTTGTGTGTGTGCCCCATTATGATATCACTGATGACACCATCAGTGTGTGGGTATGCCCCCCTATGACATCAGTCTTAGCACAATGCCTCCTTGTGTGTGTGTGTGTGTGTGTGTGTGTGTGTGTGTGTGTGTGTGTGTGTGTGTGCGCCCTTATGACATCACTTTTGACATCATCACTGATGACTCATCACTGATGACATCACATCATTTGCTAATTAGCCTAATTAAATCCGTCAGGTCACCTGCACGGGTGCCCTTTACACACCCTGAAGGTTTCAGACTGATCGCACGTAAAATGGCATAGCTGTGAAACAAACAAACAAACAAACAGACAAAGTCCACATACACAATTGTATATAGATAGATAAATGCAAATTATTTTGGATGTGAGCGTTCCAACGAGTAATGATGATGTGATCAATATAATAATAATAATACATGGCATTTTTATATAGCGGTTTTCTAGAACTCAAAGTTGCTTAACACTACCTGCAATGTGACTGTTATTGTGTTGAAAGTTGTAATCACTTTTCAATTCAAAAGCTCGACGACAAAGTGACAGAATTCCGAACACAGCCAATGGTCATGATAGCAAAAACTATGGAAATAAATAACCGGAATGATCCTTTAGGGCAGGGGTGTCCAAACCTTTTTGAATGGGGGCCAGATTAGATCATGTGAAAATACAAGGAGGGGGGGCAGCTGCTTCTCACATCATATGGGTTATTAAAAAAAAACAAGCTACTGAATCATGAGTGACCATAAAACTTTTCAGTTGGAGCAAAAGCAAAAAAATAACATCGGGGTGGGAGGGGATGGGAATAAAAAATATGTCCCCCCCCCCCTTCCCCGTCGTTATTTTTGCTTTTGCTCCAACTGAAATGTTTTATGGTCACTCAGGATTCAGTAGGTCACGGGTTAACTTGGAGCCGGCCTTAAAAGTCGTTATATAAGGATTTTTCAAAATGTCTATCTATGGAGAAGATGAATGAATGGAGAACTCACTTCCGGTGCAGGAAATGTCACGTGACTGTTCAGCTCTGTTCTCGCCCCCTCCTTAGCAGGAAGAGGATAGGGGGCGGGGCAGACGAGAAACGAGAGACACCCTGAGGTAGAGCCTGAGTTCAGCCAGAGTCTGTCTGTCAGAGAGAGAGAGAGAGAGAGAGAGAGAGAGAGAGAGAGAGAGAGAGGCTGAGTGGTTGTAGGTTCCAGTTGAGTGTAATTCAAGGCCCTGTCATTTATCTGACTAGTGGATTATCTCACTGTCCTTGACCCAGTATAACCCCGCTGCACATGTAGGCTGCCATAGAAAACTCAAGTGGATGGACAGAGAGTGGGCGGCTGGGACATAGCGAGATGGTGGCATAGAGATAGCATAGGACGGAGCCATTGGGGGAAGGGCATTCTAGAGATAGATGACACAGAGGGGAGGCAGTAGGCAGTGGTGGTACAGAGATAAACAGGCCAGGCCAGGTTAAAAACACGGTATAGAGCTAAATAGAATAGAGTGTGAGTGAGACGGTGGTGGTGGGTATAATATGGTGGCATTAGCAGAGACTGCAGCAGCAGTGGAAAACAGCAATATAATGAGGACTAAATAAGAGATGTGCTGCGGAGCTGAGAGAGCGCGGGCCGCGCGCCGTGCCGCGCACCTCACAGTGATGCAGCTCACGCGGGGGTGATGTGGTGGACGCGGTCGGGGAGGAGGGGGTGCAGTGTGCTGACAGCTGGCCTCTATAAATAAATGTCGCAGGCAGGGGGGGGGGGGGGGGGGGAGACACAGGGGTGGAGAGAGAGAGAGAGAAGCAGAGCGCTGGGAGGAGAGAGGGGGAGAAGGACGAGGGAGTAGGATTGATAGAGCTGTATTGAAATGAACAGAGAGAGAGAGAGATCAAGAGGAATGTGGCGAGTATCTTGCTGCGCTCACCAATCGTGACTCACTAAAACACGCGCCACGTGTCACCGCGGTCTCGACCAATCAGCAGCCCCCAGGTGGGGTCAGCTGATGCAGCATGCTGCCTCGCTGTTTCTGCCTGTGTCACGACCGCAACACTCTGTCGCCGTTACTTCTTTATCTTGTGTCGATCTTTCTGTCAACTGCCGTCTCTGTCTGTCTGTCTGCCTGTGTCTGTCTGTCTGTCTGTCTGTCTTGTTGTCTTTGTCTCATTTCCTCTGACGTAGAGAGACACAGTCTAATTCAGAAAAGAGCAAAGAACGAAAGAACGGCCAGAAAGCAAATGAAAGGTAGATGAGAGATGGATGAGATTAAATGATAGTATGTCACTGTTGTCATATGAAAACCTGTAAACAGCCTTAGTTGCCATCTTTGTGATTTGCATGTTTTCCCGTGGCATGAATTGAAATGTGTATGACTCTTATGAAACCAATTAAATTAAAAAACGTAGGTAAGAAAGATGTCAACCGGTAATGAAGTGCTGTTTCATTAACTCCTGAAAAGATGGCTTTGAGAGGATACATGCTTTTCATTTGGCCACAGTAATCTCCTCCTCCTCCACT
The DNA here is from genome assembly GCF_964638095.1 of Poromitra crassiceps. Classification (NCBI taxonomy): domain Eukaryota; kingdom Metazoa; phylum Chordata; class Actinopteri; order Beryciformes; family Melamphaidae; genus Poromitra; species Poromitra crassiceps. The sequence goes on from NC_139632.1 coordinate 15,652,268, forward strand.
AACTGATCATGTCATCAGTCGCTGAGCCTGCGCTCCTATCTTCTTGTACTATAGACTGGTAGCGTGGTAACAACAGATTGAGATGTATCACTGAAACAGACACCTTTCACTTTCCTGTCTCCAGTTACACAGTTCACTTGCATTTCAAAGTGGATGTGGAGTGTGAGTGTGTGTGTGTGTGTGTGTGTGTGTGTGTGTGTGTGTGTGTGTGTGTGTGTGTGTGTGTGTGTGTGTGTGTGTGTGTGTGTGTGTGTGTGTGTGTGTGTGTGTGTGTGTGTGTGTGTGTGTGTGTGAGGCATCTCCTCTGTCAAGAGGTAAGATAAGAAGCTGGAGTTTGGTTTCCTGTCTTGGCACAGCCGGGACACCCTGTCTGCCTACTCGCCTATCTGATGTACCTGTCTTTCTATCCTTACCTGTCTGTGTGTCTACCTGCCTGTCTGTGTGTCTACCTGTCTGTGTGTCTACCTGCCTGTCTGTCTGTGTGTGTGTCTGTCTGTCTGTCTGTGTGTCTACCTGCCTGTCTGTGTGTCTACCTGTCTGTGTGTCTGTCTACCTGCCTGTCTGTCTGTGTGTCTGTCTGTCTGTCTGTCTGTCTGTCTGTGTGTCTACCTGTCTGTCTGTCTGTGTGTCTGTCTGTCTGTCTGTCTGTCTGTCTGTGTGTCTACCTGTCTGTCTGTGTGTCTGTCTGTCTGTCTGTCTGTCTGTCTGTGTGTCTACCTGCCTGTCTGTCTGTGTGTCTACCTGCCTGTCTGTGTGTCTACCTGTCTGTCTGTGTGTCTGTCTGTCTGTCTGTCTGTCTGTCTGTGTCTGCCTGTCTGTCTGTGTGTCTACCTGTCTGTGTGTCTGTCTGTCTGTCTGTCTGTCTGTGTGTCTACCTGTCTGTCTGTCTGCCAGTCTGTGTCTGTCTGTCTGTCTGTCTGTCTGTCTGTCTGTCTGTCTGTCTGTCTGCCAGTCTGTCTGTCTGTCTGTCTGTCTGTCTGTCTGTCTGTCTGTCTGTCTGTCTGTCTGTCTGTCTTTGCGTCTCACTACCATTCTACCTGGGTTGCAAATGGACAAAATGTGATCAGTGCCGATTCCTCAACATTTCATTAATAGAATAGAATAGAATAGGCCCTTTTCACAGCAACCGTTTTGAGGTGGTAAAGCAGGAGGTAAAGCAGGCGTAACCAATAACATTAACGAGGGCCCTGGCACTGTGAACACCTAAAGGGGATGGAACCACCATTACCGGTATTGGTTACACCTGCCTTACTTCCTGCTTTACCACCTCTAAAACAGTTGCTACCGATCCCGTCACGAGAGCAAAGCATCGCGTTAAGCATAGCCTGAGAGTCTAGTTTGTCCTCTGCCTGTCTGCTTTTCCGTCCGTCCTACCTGTCTCTCTCTCTGTCTGTCTGTCTGTCTGTCTCTCTGTCTGTCTGTCTCTCTCTCTGTCATGTCCGTCTGTGTGTGCGCGTCGGCCTTCATGTCTCCTCCAGTGCTGCCCAGTGAGGTGAACCTCTCTTTGTGCTAGCTGCCAACCTGTCAGTCCGCCTGCCTGTCCACACACACACACACACACACACACACACACACACACACACACACACACACACACACACACACACACACACACACACGCACACACACACACACACACACACACACACACACACACACAGTCAGGGGGAGTTCAATTCCCACTGGGGCTGCCCATGCTAAAAGTCTATATGACACTCACACTGCTACAGACAAAGAGCCCTGTTGCTTTCCTGTCTGCGTGTGTGATAATGTCGTCTGGAGCTACAGACTGTTAAGGTGATATCGCAGCAGAAGAGAGGAAGGTCGAGGAGAGAGGGAGGAAACAGGACGCAAAATATGGAACTGAATGTTCGAGAAAGCAGTGAGATTGGGAAAGGAGAAAGATAAGTGAATGAATCTGTGGGTGTGGGTGTCTGGTGGAGGAGGAGGAGGAGGAGGAGGGGTATTATCAGGCTACATCAGGAGGTCAGGAAGCTTCTCTGTGACTTCCTCTATTTCTGCTTGCAGAGCAAAACCATGAGCCTGGGCCCGTCTTGTGCAAGACATGTTTCTGTGTTTCGTGTGTCACGTGGATGTGATGTTGCTCACTGCTGATAGAGACACTGCATGAAATAGGCCACGCCCATCACGGGGGGAAAGCTCCGTTCATTTCCACACACCAGCGTCATTTTCCTTGAATTAATCATAGCTAAAAGCTAGGGCTGTGCCGATTCACTTATCTCCCGATTCGATACTATCACGATACTTGGGTGCCGATTCGATTTATATTGCGATTCTTAAGTATTGCGATTCTACGATTATTGCGATTCGATATTACGATTTATTGCGATTTTTGTTTCTTTTTTTCTTTTCTTTTTTCAGTTTGTTTGCTTTTTTACACTAGATTAGAACATGGGAAAAGTTGAATCATACACTAGAGACTGTATATCATGAGTAGGGCTGGGCGATATAGTTAAAAACAGGGGCGGACTGGGATCATAATTCAGGCTGGGCATTAGATACCAAGCAGGCCAGGCCGATATGGGCCGACGCGCGTGAAATTTGGGCCGTTTGAAGCTCAATGTCGGTCGTTTGAAGCCCAATTTGGGCCGTTTGAAGCCTAATTTGGGCCAAGTCCAATTTTACAATGAGATGCACCCACTTTAACCCTGAAGTGTAATTATTACTTCAGACTAACTAATAAAGTAATACAACCACTAGTAAACCAGTAGGCGGCACCTGGCCTGCTGTTCAGTGAGTGGCCTGACTGCGGCACCAAAGAAAAAAAAAAAAAAAAAAAAAAAATTTTTTTTTTTTTTTTTTTTGCTTTTGCGATTATCGATTCTTGAATAAAATATCGATCCAAAAAATCGTGACATTAAAAATCGCGATACTTAGGTGAATCGATTTTTTCTCCCACCCCTACTAAAAGCTGTTGTGTGGTGGGGCTGCGCAGACAACAAATGTAAAAAATCGCCAGTTTTGTACTCCTGAGCAAAACAAGGAAGCCATTGAGAATTGGCGATAAGAAAAATGTGGATCTAGCTGTCAAGGAAGTAAGTTGGAGTGTTCATCTTCCGTATATATGATCTTTTTGTGCAACACGCAACCATGCACGTGACATAGGAGAACGCCAGGATTGTAGGGGGGGTTTCTGTTTTCCCCGTCTTGGGCATGGCTTCTGAATGATGACGCAGTGTCTCTATTGGGTGTGTGTGTGTGTATGTGTGTGTGTGTGTGTGTGTGTGACAGAGAGGAAGAGAAAACAGAGAGAGAGTACATGTGCCTTTATTTGTGAGTCAACGTGACTCCCACTATTTACTTTGATTGTACTCGTCTCTTATACATTATCTGGCATCCTCCAAGATATAGTATCTGTGATCTCGAGAGTATCTCTGCCACCCTCAGCAATAAACATCCTGCCATTGTCAGTTACGCTGGCAGTAGGCCAATAGCAGGTCATCTGCCACTTTCTAACAATATGTCAATAAAAGAGCTGTAAAAAAGAAATCATCACCTGAAGTTCAAAGTTCAATACCTCTAAAATATAGAGTCCAGTCTGTGAATGTTGGCGTTTTTGCAAACCTCAGATGTCAGTTAGGTAGTAGGCCCGATCCAACACATCGTTTACCACTTCTCACTTTGGAAGTCCACCACTTTTACTGCCGTGTCAGCTGTCCAGTTTAGTTTCACCGTGTGTCTTCTTCATTATCAGCAGCCTCTCCTCTCGCCAAGAAATAGAATAAATAGCCAAACGTTAACTGTTACAGAAAGGTATTTGTGAGACGGAGGGTAGCTCATCTGTTGAAGCTACGATGCCCAGGCAGTGTCCTCTACTACCTGCTGACTTTGTTTCTCTCATTTAGTCCCAGTGTTGTTTTCTCCAGCCTGCACCTATTAGCTCCCAAACATGTTGTAAAAGTTCAGAGCATTATAAGCATCTGTAGTCCTGCTGGCCTCGGATCAAACCAAACCTCGCCTTTCTCTCCATTTCTCCTGCGTGCTTTCTCCCTCTCAGCCTCCCTACTGTCACAATAACCCATTCAAAAGGAGATATCTGCTTTGAAAAATGTGACACCTTTGACAAAATGAACACTGGCAAGAAAATACAACGTTAATTTGCTATTTTAAGACCATACTCCGTAAATGGCTACATAGTGTTTTGGAACGATGAAAGCCTTGAAATGAGAGTGGAGTTGACGTTAGTTTACAAAGGTGCCATCTTCTAGATGAAATAGTTATTGTTTCCTGGGGCAGCAGCAGTTCACACAGCAGCATATGTAAATAATCCGCAGGGAAGATCCTCTAAACTGATTTCCTCACATTTTCTCTCTCCATCGCCCCCTGTAGCCGCTAGCACAATGGTGCAGGCTGATGCCCAAAGATGCTGCCAAGATGCCAGAGAGCGCGTGGAAGCTGGTCTTCTACACCATGTCGTGGTCCTACAGCACCTACCTGCTCTTCTTCACCTCCTACACCTTCTTCCATGACCCCCCCTCTGTCTTCTACGGTAAGAGACACCAAGGCACGGGAGGACGAGGAGTGTTGTGTTGTGTGTGCAGATAACGAAATGTTCATTCAGCTTAGCTACCACTCTAGGCACCATTCATTCATTCAGTCTTTTGTCCATTCATTCAAGGGTTGGGAGTAATTCACTTTCAATTAATTTAATTCAAAGTGTAAATTGAAATCCACATGAAAATAAAGAGCCTTCAATGTCAATCATTTCTTTAGACACTTGATATAAATGGAAAATCCATTTTCGGAGTTGATTGAATTGAAAGTGACTTCACCCTGACTCTGTGATTCCTTCATGTTTTGAGCCCATTAGATAAAGGCTGAGCTTGGAAAGTGACCGAGCTTAACTGGCCTCTCTTACCTAAACTCTCAGGCTGAGCTTAGCTAGCCTCTCTTACTTAAACTCTCAGGCTGAACTTAGCTAGCCTCTCTTACTTAAACTCTCAGGCTGAACTTAGCTAGCCTCTCTTACCTAAACTCTCAGGCTGAGCTTAGCTAGCCTCTCTTACTTAAACTCTCAGGCTGAACTTAGCTAGCCTCTCTTACCTAAACTCTCAGGCTGAGCTTAGCTAGCCTCTCTTACTTAAACTCTCAGGCTGAACTTAGCTAGCCTCTCTTACCTAAACTCTCAGGCTGAGCTTAGCTAGCCTCTCTTACTTAAACTCTCAGGCTGAACTTAGCTAGCCTCTCTTACCTAAACTCTCAGGCTGAGCTTAGCTAGCCTCTCTTACTTAAACTCTCAGGCTGAACTTAGCTAGCCTCTCTTACCTAAACTCTCAGGCTGAACTTAGCTAGCCTCTCTTACTTAAACTCTCAGGCTGAACTTAGCTAGCCTCTCTTACCTAAACGCTCAGGCTGAACTTAGCTAGCCTCTCTTACCTAAACTCTCAGGCTAAACTTAGCTAGCCTCTCTTACCTAAACTCTCAGGCTGAACTTAGCTAGCCTCTCTTACCTAAACTCTCAGGCTGAACTTAGCTAGCCTCTCTTACCTAAACGCTCAGGCTGAACTTAGCTAGCCTCTCTTACCTAAACTATCACAACCTTTTCTCAGAGACACTGTGTGGTTAAAACATGGCACCATAATTTCTGCGCAGCGCAGTGCAAAGTAAAATTCCTTTTGGATATGTCATTACGCACAGCCTTGCCACGCCAGGACATCAAATTATGCTGCTAAAATTGGGTATATTAGCAGATAATTCAGTGAGAAACTTTTATCACATCGCAAAGAGGGAAATTAATTGAGAAAACTTGTTGGACAATGGACATAGGCTATTTACCTTCATAACCCGGAGGGTCGTTGGCACCACAGCCGATCTGTCAATAAGCTCTCTCCATCTCTCTCTGTCCTCGCACGAGTGAGTACACTCTATTACGCATGGAGAGAATTACAGCATATTGCATGCCTCGCGCAAATAGCCATTGCGAGACGGGAATCTGATTGGTTTTGATTGACGGAATGCCCAGCATTGCCTGGCCACGCCTGTGAATAATTCTGGTAGTTAAGACCGCCCAAATCCCGTTTGCGCAGGCATTTTGGGACGCAGATGATTTTGACAGGGCTCTAATTTGCGCCTGCGACACGTGCCATGAACGTTTCCGCATCCCCGCCGAGAATTGCATCCCCAGCATATTTCGTGGCTGTTTTAACTTAGAAATCAGGGAGGTCACGTCTAACAGACAATTATATTACTTTTAAACAGTTCCATTTCTGTATAATCATTACTATTATGCTCCCGTGAGGTGGGGATGCTTTTTTTTGCTGCTGGGAGGGGGTGCAAAACTCGGCATACCACCTGGACAAATGCGCAAGGCGGACTGTTATCTTGCCTGCGTTAAGGCACGCGCAAAAAGGTGCGCAAGCGCTGATAGGGGATATCGCCTGTACGAAGATAGGGCCCTCTGACTATGTTTTATAAATGTCATAAAATAAATCGAAAATAGCCCACCAACAGATACAAAAACATGAGCATATGTGTTTAATGTACAGACTTTTGAAACACGCATTTAAAAAAACGCGATGTGTCTGCCTGGAGTGAGGTCTCCCCCGAGTAATTTCCTCAAATGCTGGCCGAGCAGCACTCTGCCACGGCCGGCCACATTCAGACAGAGTCTGACGAGACGCAGTGGCCCCCCCGCACTCCATCCGATAGAGGCAGACTGAGCGGGCTGCAGGGGCACAAAGGTTTTGTAAGTACGGACAACTGCAAGCTACTTTATGATTGTATATCCCCAAGTGATGTCAGATGGTAGTCATTTTGGAGGCATATGCACCGCCCACTTCAAACCTTGCCTCAGCAAACAGTGCAAACAGGTAAATGGCGATATTTAGGATTTGGGTTGAAACTAATGTCTCCTACTTTTTGAGGCTTACAATTGGGCACATAAGACCCTAAATTACATAGTTGGAAGGTTTTTGTGGATTTTGGTTGCCAGGGTCTTTAAGCTTTCAAACACCCGCTCACAGGATATCAGCTGTTTTGTCACATCCCACCACCAGCGTTTCCCCTGTGGTTTCCATATGACTGCTTAATGAGTTTTATGATTCATTAAAGGAGAGAGGAAGTCGTTGCATGGCTTTTAACAGCTTCGTTCGTACAGCTTCCTGCTGCACACAGGCCACTTTAGCCCACGCCTTCACTTGACCCCAAATTCACTTGTACTTCCCCTTTGTCTATATCTGTTTTTTGACATCAGGTAGGAGGAGCTCGGCCTTGTGAACGAACCCGCTGTGTCTGCTCTCTCATCTTTTATTTAGCGGTAAACGAGATGCTACAGTTATCTTAAAGGAACTATAGATTTGCAGGCTTTCCGTTTTATGCTATCATAATTGATGCTATTATCCATATACGACCCATCAACTTTCATTCGCTCAGTCATTATTGTCTCTTTCCTTATTCCAAGCACATTCAGAATACGGCTGAACCGTTTTGAAAAAATATCTAACCGCAATTATTTTGACTGATATTGTAATTGGATAGGATATATCAGAGGGAATGATCATTTTCACACCATTCTTCTCATTTTCATTGAAAAATGTACTAAAATGATTATGGCGTGATTTCTGTGGGGATCTGTACCAAACAGAACATGATGTGTAGGCCGGGGCATCTCTGCAGGACGCACGACAATATTTCATTTAAATTGGTATTTTGACACACGTTTCTCCTTTAACAAACATTGCACCTCCGGCTGTTCGAAAGCCCTAATTCAGATGTACCGTAGCCGTGGTAGAAGACTCCGCCTTTTACGGCATACAAGGAAATGTTCCACATTTAAGAGAACATTTCGAGTGGAACATTTAAATCCAGATTTTTTTTTTACAGCCATCAGGAGGCGCCAGAAGTGATCTGACAAGCGGCGGACTGAGAGAGAAGTTTTACGATACAAATAAATCCACTTCTAACGTATAGATGACATTGGAAGAATAATGAGCTGCATCAGTGGGCCTAATGGAGGGTGGAGATGCGTGACGAGGGACTTGTATGGCAGCTATCACCGACTGTAGTGCTAATGGAGAATAGATGCAGGAAAGCTGTGCAATGCCCCCCCCCCCCCCCCCCCACTAATAAGCTGTTGATGTGTTTTAGAGCCTCCTGGCCTCTTCCATCAGACATGGAGGTGTCAGGGCTCCGGTCCAGCGGCACCGTGCTGAGTGGGGGCCAGGGAAGGCTCGTTGACAGACAGGCTCTAGGTCCATCTCTAAAAGCCACATCACCTCTAATAGCTGTCAGCCTGAGATGTGTGCAGGAACAAAACCTAAAGTGGCCGGACTCTTAGGAAGAGGGTGTGTGAGAGAGAGAGAGAGAGAGAGAGAGAGGGCGAGAAGAGAGGCTGAGAGATCCGAAGCAAAATAGAGGAGGTAAGCATTGGCAAGATAGTTTACAAAATGAAAGTGGTCATCATGGAGAAAGTGTATCCAGAGGAGAAGGAAAAAGGAGAGGGCTCCAGTTCCCGTTCCCGGGCAGCTCTTTGGTTGCGATGGTCCGCTACAGCGACCTTCCTCTCAATGTTTAATGACGGAAGGGCCAATCAATAAACATTACGCAAGGTGCCAACGTAACCCCATCGCACTGGAGACAAAAGTCAGACCCAACCACCAAGGAGAAAGTTTCCGTTCCAACGTCCATCCGTCTGATAGGTTTTAGAGACATGAGCTTGCCCGGTAGTCGTCACAGACATTTGGCCTTTTTGCCTGCGGCACTTAGATGCCCTCTCTAATTCTCTCAGGGTGAAACCTGATACCCCCGGCCTCTCCGCTCCCACTACACCAGCTGCCCCAGCTGCCCCATCACATCTGGTATTCCCCCCCGAATCATTAAGTCACTGTGTATCCAAGTGTGTGTGTGTGCGCGTGTGTGTGTGTGTGTGTGGATTCCTGTGTACTTGCATCCATCTTATGTCTAGGACCCTGTGTGTTTTGTGTGTGTGTGTGTGTGTGTGTGTGTGTGTGTGTGTGTGTGTGTGTGTGTGTGTGTGTGTGTGTGTGTGTGTGTGTGTGTGTGTGTGTGTGTGCGTGCGTGCGTCCGTGCGTGTGTCATTGTTCCCACTCCACTATATTAATCTCCGACAGCCCACTGCGGCAAGGTCATCATTCTGCCACACCAAGATTTTTCAAACACAATAAATATTGTTCCTGCACCAGTTATTCTACATCAAATGCGTTATAATCTACACTGTCACCAAACCAAAGGATTCTAGACTGGCTGCTGTGTGTGGAGCGTTTATCAGTAAACGCTGTGGGGATGTCTGCCATTCCTGGAGCCTGTGCTGAAAGGGGGTGAATGCACTGCAGACCCAGTTTTGCAAGGCGTGCATGTGAGAGGCAGAGACAGACGGCGAACTCCCCTCGGCTCGAGCTCGCATCGATTAGCAGTGAGCTTGACGTAAACGTGCGCGTGCCTGTTTCCAGCTCTCCACACATCACGACACAGAAAAAGTCACGACACACTAGTTTCCTCCATGTTTTTTTTATAGTGTGTGTGTGTGTGCAACAGTCATCTTCGTGAATATATAAATACCTCTCCTTTTGCTGCAAAAACAAACAGCTAAATTCAGATGGCAGAAAATGTTGCAAATCAAGAAGAAAGAGAAGCCATCACAAATGACATGTAAAACGGTAATTTTACATAGTCTGTTCTGTTCATATACGGCCTTATTATTCAGGATTTTATGTCATTCATCTCAAAACTTTAAATCTTTCTTTCGCCTGTTTCCTCTCCACTCATTGTTTGACAATTTGTGACTGAGGTGCGTCTAATTGGTCAATAAGGGATCAGATCCTTCACCTGAATCCACCTTCTCCGTTTCAAAGAGCTGCTGTTTGTCATATCAGGGCCTAACCTCTCTCCCCTCGCCCTCTCCATCTGCCCAGACTGGAAGAGCGGTATGTCGGTGCCTACGGACATCGCCATAGCCTACCTGATCCAAGGCAGCTTCTACGGACACTCCATCTACGCTACAGTCTACATGGACGCATGGAGGAAGGACTCCACTGTCATGGTGGTGCACCACGTCATCACACTGGCCCTCATCACATTCTCCTACGCCTTCAGGTATGTATGATGCATGATGTATGATGTCATACTGTAACACTTCAGTCCAAAATTAGATCCACTTTTCAGGCATGGGGATTGGCCACTGTATGTTTCTGGGTGGGTACACATTGTTTCATGGGCACTGAGGTCATAAAACCCACTCAGCACATACAGTAAATAGCGATCTAAATTTTGAATCAAGAAAATGAGGAAAAACGCCAAAATTGCAGCCACAAGTTTGAAATAAACAGAAAAAGAAACGGCAAACAGACTAGTAGCATTGCAACTTAAGCCATTCAACGGTCCGTTCCATTAAAACTGGGCAAGGGGAATGTGACAGTTGAATGACGTCACACCCGAGTTGTCGAAGTTCCATTTAAACAGTCGGGAAACCAGCCAGGGTTAGCTCTAGCCAGGCTAGCCATTGTTAGCAATAACCATTGATAACGCATTTCGCTGTATTTTGCACATACAAACACTGCAGCAACATGTCCATACAGATAGAAGTTAGACAGTGCTGTGTGTACAGCTGATTTAATGATGAGACACACGAAAGACAGAAGTGCTAATAAACAGTATTTACTACGATTTTAACGACTGTTCATGCGCGGAGCAGCCATCTTGTGTTGAGTCAGTCCTCACCTTTGCATTTATTTGTTGGTTTGGGAACCTAAACTTGACAAACAAGAACATGCTAAAGAAAATTTATCAGGACGAGCTCCAAAATCACCGGCTGCAACTTGAATGACCTCTGCCTTCTATATAAGAAGAGGGTTCTTAAGAAGGCTCAGGGTGTCCTGCATGACCCACAGCACCCTCTTTACCCTGAGTTTTCCCTCCTTCCTTCTGGGCGCAGGTATAGGATGCCCCGCTGTTGCAGGAACAGATACAGCCATTCTTTTGTTCCTGAGGCTATTCGCTGTCTGAACTGTTGAATCGAATAGTAGCCCTACTTCATGCCCCCTTTTCTGTTTTAACTTACATGGTTTCCTGTCCTTTTAAATGTACTATGTTTTAAGACTACTTTTTACTCTTTCATGTCTGTATGTTTTTCAATTAATTTTTTTGTTATGCTGCATATGAATTGCCCCAGGGGGGATAAATAAAGATTTACTCTACTCTACTCTTGGATTTTTGAGGTCGGAGCTGCTGAGGCTCTGTCGAGTTTGGCAGAGAAAATCCGAGCACTGGAACGGTCACATTCCTGTTTCCCAGTTTTAATGGAACGACCCAATACTTCCCTCTGATTATCAAGGGCCCATTTCAAACTCTCTCCCCATTCCGTTTTCGTTGGCACAGACAGCGCAATTCGAAGATGCACAGACATGCTAACATGCTTCAGGCACTTGGCAGTATTCCATCTCTTGATTGGTTGAATGCTACATTGCTGGAAATTGCCAGCGTCATGCATCACCTGAAATTAATCCCAAAGAAAACTTCCTTGGCATGCTGTTAATGCACCTTAGGTCAAGATTTCCCTTAGAGTCAGAGTTAAGGTGTCCATAAAATAGAATCGGCTGCACAAAACACCCTTAAATCTTCTCCATAAGGTTAAACATTTTAAGGAAAACATAAGCACAAGATTTAAGGGTGTTTTGTGCAGCCGATTCTATTTTATGGACACCTTAACTCTGACTCTAAGGGAAATCTTAACCTAAGGTGCTTTGTGCAACTGGGCCCAGCTGACCTGTATGGGAAACACTGTTGATACAGAATGCTGCATCTACACATGAGGCTGTCAGCCACCTGTCTGCAAATGAAGTGATTTGACAGAAAATAGGAGATACCGGCCACGGTTGTTGCGTTGTCACTGTTCAGCAGAAACTGAAATAGGTAACCTGATAAAGCCACAATCGAAAGATGCTCCAGTGCTTTTCCTTGCTGTACTCAAATGAAAATAATCTGTACAATAACTGAAAGAAAATAGATTTTTGTTATTTTCCCAGAAACAGTTAGGACTCTGCCTTCAAAGCATACTGCATCATCACTGCATCATTATGTTAGCAGTCTTTTGCTGACTGTATAATATATTCTGTATTTACTACTACATTGATATCAGAGAGGTTTGTTGTTTGTTCCCAGGCAGCTACCTGGTACCAGCACCTAATATACTGCTACCCAAGTGCCCCTGAGCAAGGACACCTATCTTCCACCTACATGTGCCTGCTCTACTGGTGTTGTGTTAGCTACCACACTGTAATGCAACCCAACGTATTCTCATGAAATGTTCGTATGAAAACAGTTTTCCTTTTGTACATGATCCTATGAGTGTCCAACATATTGAGCGAGGAGGCTCGCTCTCCTCCGCGGGCTGTGTGCGTCCCAGAGCGCCGTGACCTGCCGCTTATGTTTAGGCAAGTCAAACATCTTGGTTAAGGTTAAAAAACGGAACACATGCTGGGGGCGAAGTCGGCTCTCCTGCGTGAAAGGCGAGTGTTTTGAGCCTCCACCATCCCAACCCCTACACCAGTGACACTCAACTTGCGGCCCACGGGCCACATGCGGCCCACGGGCGCCCCCTGTTTGGCCCGCGATGGAATTGATTTTTTTTTTGCATTTCTTTTTTATTATTATTATTTTGTTTTTACAGTGCACCTGAACGCAACATGCAAGATACCTGCTGAATAAGTGTCCAAATGTTCATGTCATTCTGGCCAATACTCCACTTCTGTTATAGCATTTGTAGTCTGGAATATGGAATATCTTTCAATAATCTATGATTTAGCTGCTAAATTGTCAAATACTGCCGTCTGCTTGCTACCCAGGCACTTATGTATGTACTTAACCTAACTAACTTAACCTAACTAACTATCCAGTGTGCACAACATTGTCAGACTAAACTCCGGCTGACACCCCAAAAACCTACAATCCGCTACAGAAAAATGTATATTGTTTGTTTATTAACTGGCCCCTGGCCTTCTATCATTTCGCGAAAGTGGCCCCCGGGCAAAGCAAGTTGAGTATCCCTGCCCTACACCCTCTGCGGCGCTCCAGCTTATATGTTAATGTTGCACTCCCGTGGTGTCGAATTCACACGCTGAGAACGGCTTGACATTACGTGGGTTATATACGAAATATAGCGGGTAACTTTTCGTAGGTTTTAGTACGAATGTTTCACGAGAACAGCCTGAATGCAACACAACAGTTACTTGCAATATATGTCTTTTTGTATATAAACCATACATATATATTCCACCCCCCTCCCCCCCCCACCCCACCCCCCAGATACCACAATGTAGGGGTTCTGGTGTTGTTCCTCCATGACATCAATGACATCCAGCTGGAGTTCAGCAAGCTCAACATCTACCTGAAGTCCAGAGGAGGGAGCTATTACCTCCTCAATGATATCCTGTCCAACATGGGCTCTGTCAGCTTCAGCATCACCTGGTGAGGCTCAACACACACACACACACACACACACACACACACTTTGCCTCTCCTTGATAGCTTCAACACTACTACTAAGGCTATCTCCGTTTCCCCGTGATGCCGAAGATGAATAGAGATGTATATTTCTCAGCACTAGAGGTGCCATCACATGATGAGAGATCTGCTCTCCTCTCACTGTGAGTTAGAGCCAAGAGCTGCAGCAGCTGTTGCTAGGCGACATGGCTTGTGCTCATGAAAGGTCAGCGGTAACTAGGTCAAAGTTGAAATAACTTGAACTTTGAGGAGCGCAGCGCTCGGTGGCTAATTCGAGCGGCACCGCGCTCTCCCCATAGGAAAACAATGGCACCGCGGGGCGCAGAGCAGTTTCCCCGCCGATCATGTGTGGGGGCTTGAAGTGTCCGTTCTCCTTGCCTCTCCCTCTCTGCCAGGTTCTGGTTCCGTCTCTACTGGTTCCCCCTCAAAGTTCTGTACGCCACATGTGTGTCCAGCCTCCAGTCCGTCCCCAACATTCCCTTCTACTTCTTCTTCAATGCCCTGCTCCTGGCCTTGCTGCTCATGAATATCTACTGGTTCTTGGTGAGGACACACACGCACGCACGCACACACGCACGCACACGCACACACACACACACACACACACACACACACACACACACACACACACACACACACACACACACACACACTAGTGGTCACATATAACACATGCAAAACGAATGCACTAACTGTTAGTGCATTCGTTGTGTTCGTGACTAACACACACAGATACAAAAGTAAATAAACAAGTGCAAGCATTATATAAGTATAAATAACTGTAAACCAAATTGAAATATTAAAAACCAGAAAGCGTTTGTGTTTGATTCTCTTGAGAAGCACAGCCACAACCATAACATCATCTTGTTTCTCTCTCTCTCTTCTCTCTCTCTCTCTCTCTCTTCTCTCTCTCTCTCTCTCTCTCTCTCTCTCTTCTCTCTCTCTCTCTCTCTCTCTCTCTGTCTCTCTCTTGCAGTTCATTGTGGTGTTTGTGGTGAAGGTGCTGAAGATGAAGGAGGTGAACGACGTCCGGGAGTACGAGGACGAGGAAGGTGCCAAGGCAGCAGCGGGTCTGCTCAGACATAGGAAACTGGCACAGAACAACGGTGGTGGTGGTGGTGGTGCTGCTGGTGACGACGATGATGATGATGCTGGACATCACAACTCTGCCCAAGGGTGAGCAACACCTCCACGTCCTTTCATTCAGTTCATCTCAGATCGTTACGAAATCAGTCACATGGGGTCAGTTACAAACTGTCAGCTGTTCGAAATGGTAGAGTTTTGGATGGAGGAAAGAGAGGATCAACTAATAAATGTGTTTGAGGAACAGCCGACACAAGGCTTAAAGAAAAATCACTGTCATGTTACTGCAATTATACGTCGTGTGTGGTACTCAATGGTGAGTTTAGGGACCTTATTGTACTCTATGATATTTTCAATCTGCAATGTTATTGCGCTAATATCTCACTACTATAGTAAGGCAGAGGGGTTCCGCCCCGCGGCGCACAATCGCTTAACTGCGCGCGAAGCTTGGAATAAGCGCACACTATTAATAGTTGATATAATAATCCTAATATACCTATAGGGACTCGTAGTGTGGTGAGTTTACAGCCATTTTACCTTATCTTATCTCACGTAATATTCTATATTATCCCTATAGGTGTATAGTTTTGCTTATTTGTAAAGTATCCTAAACCTAAAGTATCCTTATAAATGTTATTGTGTATAGGATTAGGCTACTAGAGCTATTTCTTTTAATCATCCAGCTGCAAAGAATGCCCCGAAAAGCCAGCAGCAGAGCGTCATTGCTATGGAAACGATACACCGTCTTGTCTAGTTGCACTGACGTAAATAGGCAGGTTTCAGAACATTGCAGACCTGGTGCTTTGCAAGTAGTTGCAAGTTTCAACTCGTCTCGTTGCAAATGAGATCTGAACTGGCCTCAAGAGAACACACAATAGAATAATATGGAGTTATGCATGTATCTATTGGATCCATACATCCACTCATTACTAAATCATGGTGACTTGTTAATGGTGGAAAGTTAAACTGAGTACAGAGTCTACTAGCCACGCTGCCACACTATGCTTTTGAGCAGAATATGCTAACTTGACTAAAAGCATAGAATATCTCCATGTTTCTACCTTTATCTTGAGTTATGGATTAGTCTGTCTTTATCTGTGGAGCTGCCTTGACCCTTCTGTGGCTGTCGTGTACCTGCATCATCCTCTACTGATTAAAATGCTAGCCTTTGACCACCGCAACTCTTAAGCCCCTGTCTGTCTGACTGTCTGACTGTCTGTCTGACTGTCTGTCTGTCTGTCTGTCTGCCTGTCTGTCTGACTGTCTGTCTGTCTGTCTGTCTGTCTGTCTGTCTGACTGTCTGTCTGTCTGACTGTCTGTCTGTCTGTCTCTGTCTCTCTGTCTCTATCTGTCTGTCTCTGCCTGTCTGTCTGCCTGTCTGTCTCTGTCTGTCTGTCTGTCTGTCTCTGTTTGTCTGTCTCTGTCTGTCTGTCTGTCTCTGTCTGTCTGTCTGTCTGTCTGTCTGACTGACTGTCTGTCTGTCTGTCTGACTGACTGTCTGTCTGTCTGACTGTCTGTCTGTCTGTCTGTCTGTCTCTCTCTGACATGTATGTGAGCAACATTTTCATAATCCTCTCCCTCAATAAACCTGTGTACACACAGACACACGCGCTCCGGACCCAAGTTAAATAGCATTTGCAAATTATCTTTATGGTTTGTTTGTGTATATATTCCGCCTGAGTGCAATATTGTATTTGAATGTCAAATTAGTATCCTTTTCAGTCATGGTCATTGTACCTGCCACTATCTAATCTGTCCTGATGTGGCCCAGCCCAGCCAGTTGGTTCATTCTAGCAGGTTAAAACAAATGTAATTACCATGTTGTTATTGTTATTTAGCTTTTAGTTTAGTTTTTAGTTTTGCCCCGTCTGGCTTCCTGTTGCCCCTCCCCCTCCTCTTGTATGGAGGCGTAGACGCAGGAAGAGCAGATCTCCCTCTCTCTCCCGGGGAGCTTATTGTGTAACAAGCTGCCCTGATAGGTTGATAGGATCAAAGAGCCTCTGTCCATATGGAGATGTGATTATGTGGCAGTGTTAAGCTCAGCCACTCCTTATCTGCCTGGCCTTGAACACTGCCTGCTACAGTAGCACCACATCATATGTGCGGATCGCCTCATCTAGCCAGTGTATACTCTCTGTATATCTCTCTCCCTCGTTCTCTACACCTCTCTCATTCCGAGCTAATTCTCCTCTCTGAACCCCTTTCTCTAAGTCCTCCCTCTTTTAATGTCTAATGTTCTCTCTGCCTACAGGAAGCACGTGCAGAACGGGATCACCAAGGAGAAGCATCTATAACCGGCTCTCCGTCGCCACCACCTGGCACTAAGCTGCAAGTACAAGCAAGACAAGAGCCCACCTCGGTCGGTTCACACTCCAAAAACCCCGTGGCCGAGAGAAGAAAGAAAAAAAGAAAAGGGTGGAAAATACCAAGTTAGGGCGCAATTAATTTGTATTCTCTCTTTTTTTCTTTTTTTTTTACTCTTGTTTTATTTCATCACTGTCATTTTGTTTTTGATTTATTTTTATTTTTTTAATTATAGCACTGTGAATGTTCTTTCAGGTGACTTTTTTTTGGTCTTATTGTTATTATTTTTGTTAACATCACATCTGATAGGTTCTGTAGAAACTAAACATTTCGCGTGGGAGTTGGCCCGTGGAAGTGTCGTGGGTGTACAAAAACACTCCTAATCATCACCATCACCCTGAACAACACCTCAGCACCCAGACAGGGGGCTTCAGTGTTGACCCTGTAGACGTCCAGACCTCTGGTAACCTATAGCGACCTGATAAACAAGCGACGCGCCGTAGGGCCGAGCTGTGTTTGCCGTCGGTAAACTCTGTCAAAGGTCTCTGCCTCTCTCCCTCTCCCCCGAAAAGGCAGTGTCAGGCGCTTTTTGTTTGTTTGTTTGTTTGTTTGGCTTGGCTTGGCTTTCCTTCCCTGCCCCGCTTCCACCTCCCTCTGTCCACTCTGATACGTCCAGATGTGAGGTGAGGGACAGACGATTGTGAAAAACAACAACAAAGGGAAGTATTGCATCATTCACATCACGCGGCTACAGCGACGCGGGAACGCACGTTATTGTCTGGTGTCGTTTGACCATCATAGCGTATTGATTTTCATATCATTGCACAGGTCGATGGTGGTGACCACGCAGCCCCAGTCCCCTACATCCGTAGGTTAATTTGAAAAGCCACATCAGTGTGTGTGTGTTGTGTGTGTGTGTGCGTGTGTGTGTGAGAGAGAGAGAGAGAGTGAGTGAGTGAGTGAGTGAGTGAGTGAGTGAGTGGTGGGGGGGGTTCGGATGAGTGCTCTGAGTAGCTAGCTTTTTAATATGAAGGACTCAAAATGCTTCATTGCTATTTTCAGTGGAAACATTTCACCTTTCAGTGTGATTTCTTTTCACTTGTTTTTTGTTTTTTGTCTTTTCGTTTTCCTCGCTGTCGATAAACAGGCATTGGAGATATTTACTTGGCATTCCTGTATGGAAAAAGCTTTTTCACACTTCCTGTATTGTTTTTTGTTTAGTTTTTTCTTTGTGTGTTGTATAGCATCTGTTGCTGCACTGAAATGAAGGCATACAAGCTGACTGCTGCTTTAATGACGGCAAATAGCTGGAATTGATTGACTTGGGTTTTCAGTATCATCCTCATGGTTTTATTTGTTTAAGAATATCGATCTGAATTATCTTGATATAACTAATTGATGGGTGGTGGCGACTATCAGGTTCACAGAAAATTGGAAAAATAGCCCTGAACTTGTGTAAAGATAAAAATCAAGTATGATTTTAAAAAAAAACGTACAGTATATGCACACATTATGGTATTCTGGAATGCATGACATTGGAATGGTTTTGGAAATATGCTATGAAGTTGTCTTTAAAACAATGAAGAAAAAAAAATCCACTAGCTTATGTAATCTTAAACTCTTTATCAATGTGCAAAACTCATCTTCAAAGTGAAGTCATGTGAAGCAGCAAAAACCACTGAACACATACGTTTGCACACACACACACACACACAACATAGGCAAATCTATCATTAGAAAACCTCTAACTGGGATCATGTCTGGTGAGTTAAATTACAATTTTAAAAAATTACTCCCCATTTTCCCGGGGACCACCTGGAGCGTCCCTAAGGAGACCCCCCTGGAGGTTCCCGGCCGACCACTTTGAGCCCCGCTGGCTTGTGTGTGGAAACGTATGCTGCTGCTGCTTCACCTCTCCAGGGATTCCTAGCTGTGACTTGACTGAAAGAAACTGGGGGTGTGTCCATCCTTCCCTACCTTCTCGATCAAATTCAAGCTCTTGTTTTGATGAAACAGCATGCTTGTGCTGCTGGAACGGGCCGCGGATGTTGTCGTTTAATGAAATGGTAAAATGTCCATACTGGCTAGTTTATGTTGTCTTCCACATCCCCAAAGTCCGCTGACTGACTAGACCAGCAAGCAAGTCGGCGCTTGGCGGATCAAACTAGCTCATGATTTTTACATTCACCATTGTTGCTCTAATTATGTTTATTATTGTTGATTTGTTTTGGAATTGCTGCTGTTTTTTTGTTTTGTTCTTGTTTTTCTTCTGAGAGCACTGTTTGTATTCCAGTTGTGTTCTTCTCTGCTGTGTATGAGTTGGTGATAAGTCTGCTCAGATCAGATGCCCAGGGACCAGGGAGAGTTGTTTTATTAATCTAGATCGCAGTCGTCTGAGGTTTAGTTTCAAATCTCGTCCCTTTTAATCTGAACAAGGACTCCTTACCGTTCGATGAGAAACTTTACGGTGATCGTATGGTGTCATACTCATGTACTGTAGACCATATATACATGTGTACTGTAAGCTAACCTAGCACACCGCTCAACGATGTGTGTACTAATATATCAAACATTTACATCATGTTATTCAGACATTTTCAGTTTCATCCGAAGGCGTAGAATAGCTTTTCAGAACCTTGGATTACTGGTTTTACTCGTGACAGTGTTCTGGCCTGTGGGGGAGCAGGATGTGTGAACTTTGCTGATCTTTTGTGGATTTCCTGCCTGCTCAGTTCACTCCTTACCTCAGTCTAATGGTATATTAACTGTGAGACTGCTTTATCCATCGTTTCCTTTCGGTCATATGATTATAGAAGAAATCAATCTGAACTGGGGGAGCCAAGGTTGTGCGTAAAACCCAGGAGTCCTGGGATCTGGATTAACTCAATTAACTCAATGTAAGTCGTCCCTGAAGTCTGGCACGGTACTGTCTACTAAAGGTGTGTGTGTTCTTTCCCTCCACCTCTGCCCAGATATCTCCCAGTGTGTCATACATGCCACTGCAGACTGCAAACAGTGCTGTGATCTGCAACATGGATGATGAACTACTCGTGAAATTGACAAAAAAAAGTGTCTGAACCCCTTGGAAATATTATTTGAGCTGGAAAAAGAGGGGGAAATAGTGTGGTAATATCAGTCTGCTTTTCTTTCCATATGCAGTAGATTTGGCAGTGATTTTTTTTTTAAGCATTTCGCACACGAAGCCCAGCATGATGCAAAGTACATGATTGCTGTTAGATAGTGCCAAACACGTCAACCTAAATCACAGACTTAGCGTTTCTGGGAGCAGGTGAGGAGGGAGAGGGAGAGACGAGGAGCAGATGCCTCGCAGGTGTTTCTTACAAATTGCACTGTAATTTATTACTATTATATTGTTTATTGTTCATGAAAAGATCAAAATTAGAAAAGCGGGGAGAAGTTTTGAATTTTTATGACATTCTGAGAAGAATCATAATAATGAACTGAATCTCTTACCTTGGAAGTGTATCTTAAGGAAATGTGTTTTTGGACCATTGATACGCAATGTAAGGTCTACCATTTGCCCCATTTCCCCCCCTGACTGTTGACAGTTTGAATTTGACCACTTGATAAAGACAGGTACTTACTCTTTTGTAATACAATTTTAATAATTCCATTCAGCCAGTGTTATTGTATCATATTTTTCCCATAAAATAAAACATGTCAATAAAGTAAGAATGTGTTGCCGGGTTTCTTTCGACAATTTCATTTATTTATTTATTAATTATAATTGATGTCATTTTCAATGCGAAGATCAAGTGTTGTGGATGAGGTGAAACAGAGTTTAGACGCAGAGGAGAGTTGGATTCAGTGCACAGATAAGCATTGTCTGCTTCAATAAATTAACATTCATATGTACCACACAGTTTTTCCCTTATGTAGGTGATTACGTTAACCTGTCCAGTCATAATTACCATGGTTGTAGGGGGTCATAGGTCATGCAGTAACACATGTAACTAACATACAGCAGCTATAAATTATTCAAACCACCCTTCACGTTTTCACACATTTTGTTGTGCTACAACTTCTTTCAAAAGGCATTTATTAAGGATTTTCAGTCGTACATCTATGCAAAGTACTCAAAAGTGAAAATCCAACTGAGAAAAAATGTATGTGAAAGTATCAAATTAAAATCATCGAAAAAATTTGTTTGAGTTTCAAGTTTTACCGGAAGATATTATTCAGAAACACTAAGTATGGAGTACACGGAGTAACATGATAAACGTCTGCTAGTGTGGCCATTTGAAATCTCAATTTATCGGTTAGTACGATTTTACTTTCACATAAATTTGGACAAATGTGTCTTCACTTGGATAGGTTACAGTGCTTCGTTTAGAGTTCGGACTCAAAATCCCCACTCTCATGAATTTTTAAATGACTCAATGTGCAAAAACGTTCAAGGGGGATGAACACATTTTATAGCCAATGTACAGCAAACAAGCACCATTCACTCTCCACAAGGCAAGACCAGGCTGAGAGATTTGATCAAGGCTTCATTGCAGTATGCGTGCCATGGAACACACCAACTTCTCTTAGAAAACTAAAAAATCTCACATAGAGCACCTCAGAAATGTGTCTTATTGATAGTAATATTTCCCACCCAAAATTTAACACCTTTGTTTACCGACTGTATAAATACTGCAATGCTGGCTTGACAAAAAATCTCGTGAAAAATTCAAGAAAACGGATCACACTTTTGCCGACTCCCAGCAAAAAGGTGCGTCCAACACAACACGGCTCTCGCCTCTCCCCAGAGCCTTCTACGGATAAAAAGGAGTCAAGGGGAGGATTTCATCATGTTCTAACGTGTTGGCGGCGTGGCACTCTTGCACAAAACACACACGTGCTCTGATAAAGACAACAACCACATATTGTGGAATGTGACCTATTGCCTACATCGGAAGATAGATTTCACCCACCATCCAATTTGTCAATTTATAATTTAAAAGAAAAAAGGCTGAACAGTTAAAAATAAGACACATTAAGTCACACAGCAACAGTAAACAAAACGGTGACAACACAAATAGGTGACACACACCCAAACAAGACTGATCCATTTGAAATCAGGTTGCTTAATTTCTATAACCATTATGTTCAATGGAGAGAATAAGGAGTCATACATAAAATGGCAAGTCTCCCCTCCTTTCAACTCAATAACATCTCGTCTCATTTGCAAAGTTCACCAAGAAGGCAAAGGAATCGGGTTATCTACACACTATTTCACATTTCATTTAGACAGCTCGTCGTCTTCTATGTAGGGCTGGGCAATATGGTTGAAATCAATATTGCGATAATGATATGGCTCATGTATGCAAAATCTTGTTAAATCCAGTTGAACTGATGTTAGGTGTGATGTCAAACAAAATCGAAATGTGAAAATAACATTTGTTAAAAAAAAAATCACTTCATTTTGTGAAAGGAAAAACAAGGTTTTGAGTCAAATTTGCTTGGTATAATCAATTTACGGAATTGTGTGATATGATATGAGATCCCAAAATCACCACATCATCACGATACAATTCCACTGAAAGATGATAAACAATAATATTGAATTATCACCCAGCCCCACTTCTACGTAAACCAGGAATCATTTTCATTAGGCATTTAAAAGACAACAGGAGCGGCTCGTACACCTCTTTCCAATACGGATTCCAGGCAAAACAACTGTGTGGTCAAATCTCCCTCTAGCTGCCCCGAGACGACAAACCTGTTTGGGTTTGGCAGAATAATCACTTGTATAGCACAGGAATGAAGATGATGATGATGATCAATGAGTACAGCTACACAAAGACGTCTCGACTTAAAACTCGGCTAGATCTCTGAGGTTTGGCAAAGTTTCAGCCACATTGTTTGAATCCATCAGGAGAGCTAAATAATAGAATATTTCCAGCACAATGGCATGCACTTATCTTGTACTCAAAAGACCCATTGATCAAATCGGAGAAAGATTCTGTAAAACCGGCAGCCAGTCTAGAGTGTGATGTGTCAAGTTATTGACAAATGATGGGACATCTTTGTTCATGGGAGACAGAAAAATGAACCCTGATTATGAGACCAAACGGATCGAGCTGACAGCAAGAGAGGATCTGACATCATGTGTTCAGGCGGGAGGATAAGGGGAGAGAGTGATTCAGCTGGTTTGAAGAGCAGCTGCTTGCCTCCGTGTTCTTATTGGCTAAAGTCTGTTGGTGATTTGATGAAAAAGGGGTGGGGGGGGTTTGGAAAGAGGGTTTTGGGTGGCTTAGTGGGTCTTGGTCTTGGGTTGGGTGATTCTACGGACAACGCTGTAGAGGACACCGAAGTTCTGTAAAAAGATCGGGAGAAAAGATGCAATGTCAGTTTCTTGTTTTCTGACAAGTAGCTGCACACACACACTTCATATACACACTCAAATCCTGATCAAACTAGAAAGACTGCCTCGCGCTTGTATGCCTCCGCCAACAAGTCACAGTCTACATCAATGTCTGTCCAGACCACTGAGCTATATAAAGAGGGTCCAGACTCATACAAGCACAAATACCTTGAAGCCCACGGTGCAGTGGTCAGCCTTATGGAACTTTAGGGAATGTTTGCGGGTACCTCAACAACACGGCTAACCGTTTTCAACATGGAAAATGGTCCTACCCCTACACCACCAACATCCCCCCAGCCACTGCCCCTAGTACCCTTACCCACCCCTCGAACCCTGACTCTGCGACCTTCCTATCCCTAGCTACGGCCCATTTCTCCTAGTCCCAAGTGGATGTTTGAGCCAAATTTGAAGAAATTCCCTCAAGGTGTCCCTGAGATATCGCGTTAACGGGCATGGAACGGACAGTCGTGAGGTCACAGTGACCTAGAATTCCTATTTGTGTATATATTGGACTGCACTTGCAATGTTGTGAATTTTCCTTTTATCTCTCAATGTTGATATGACCGCTATGCTGCATACTTACACTAAGACAACTTCCTCATAATGTAATCTTGCAAATTGTGGCAATAAAAGTGATTCTAATTCTGATACAGGCATTGTGGGGTGACAGTGACCTTGAACTTTGACCACCAAAATCTAATCAGTTCATCCTTGAGTCCAAGTGGACGTTTGAGCCAAATTCGAAGAGATTAAAGCGTTCCTGAGATATCGCGTTAACGAGCATCGGACGTACGGACAACCCGAAAACATAATGCCTCCGGCCATGGCTATCACCAGCGGAGGCATACAAAAAAAAAGAGCTGTATTGACTGAATAAGGCTCACAAGGGTGTGCAAGAAAAGCCAACTAGTGGAATGTACTGTAGGGACCCACCTGGATGGCCAGATACATCACTCCCAAGTAGGCTGCAATGCAGACAGCCAGCAGCAGGTCAAAAATAGCAGGTTTCACTCTGAGACACAGAGATGAGAAAGTGGGATACAGAATTAGGGAGAGACACAAAGACGGCGAGAGAAAACATAGAAATGGACGAGTCAAACCAGACGAGAAGCGCTTCAGCAAACAAACTCATACAGACGGCTTTCAAAAGGGCTAAATCAGGGGTGCCCACACTGTTTTGCCTTGGGAGCTAATTTTAAGATGACCAGCTCAACATGATCTACCAACCCAAAGAAGCCCCCCCCCCCCCCCCACACCAAATAAAAATAACAACCTTATTGTTATGCAGTGATAGTGAGGAAGTCGGGAAATGCGTCGTCCTCCTTGCATTTTGTTGTGTGAGTGTGTTCTTTCATTGGGAACAGTGTTCATGTTAACAGTGAAGGCTGTGAGTGAAGGCTGTGAAAGTGCCTCCATGTTTCCTTTCTTTGTGATAGCGATGCTTGCGTGATAATAAGTGATACAATTTCAGCTTCTTACTTGGTCCCGCACTCTTTTTTATGTCGTTCTTTCGCTGCGCTGTTGCGTTCTCATGATGCAAAGCGGCATTCCAATAGTTGTCATGGTAACCTAATGTAACACAGCTCTCAACAGCAGCTGACTGGTCGATCTTTATGTCAATCAAGTGTCAGACGTCTTGGGAGGACGGACAAAATGTGGAGGTGAAAAAGAAGATTTTATGAATGGATGTTTATCACGATCTACGTTGGGCACCCCTGGGCTAAATCAATAGGAGCTGCAGTGGAGCATAGCATGTCAGAAGAGGGAGGCGGAGCCCGTTATCTCATACCTGTAAGCATTCATCGTCTGTTTGAGCTGGTCGTAGAAAACAAACTCTGGATCCCTGAGGGAGAGAGAGAAAGGGAGAAAGCCGTCACACCAATATGATTTGGAGAAAATGGTTCTGAATGTACACTATTATATTTCTGAACTAATTGGCTTAATGCATGATTGTTGATACAAAACAGAAAATTGGCTGCTACCATCGCCTATGTGGCAGGCGAATCTGAAACTCTGATGCAATCTACAAAAATAATCAGTTTCATGTATTAAAAGTGTTTCCAACTCCTGCAAATCAACTCAATGAAATACACTGACTTCATGGAATAACCTGCTTCCAACATAGTGCCACGGATTAAGAGACAAACTAAAAGATACAAACTGGCCTGATGTGTTATGAAACACAGGAGTATTTTCAATCACGCCATTATGTTATACAGAGAACGTCACTTTGCTAATCTGACTGTGGACGCTTTACCAAGGAGAGGGAAAGACGCACTGCAGTATTTAATCTTATTGTTCCTAAGTGGACTTCTGTTAAGTTGGATCTACAGTGGCTATAATATTCACTCCCCTCAACATTCTGGGCATTTTTCTTGAGCTTCATTTGAGATTTGTGTACCGTAAATTCCGGACTATAAGCCGCACCTTTTTTCCCGTTTTTTGGCCTTTTTTGGCCCCTGCGGCTTATATAACGGTGCGGCTTATCTATGGATTTTTTCAAAAATAAAATTAAAAAAAATCTCTCTTTTTTAGCACTCTTTCTAACTATAAATCCACTTCTGTTTTAATTTCCTCTCTTGCCCTCTTTTCACCACACTGTATGACACTGTATGACACTGTATGACACTGTATGAGTATGACACTGTGTGCACTGTAAATGACAACACAGGTGGTGTTGTGTTATGTTGTTTTGTTGAAATGTTAATAAATGGGAGCATTACATATGGTAATTAAACATTAAAACACCAAAAAAAAAAAAAAAAATACCATTAAAACACCCGCGGCTTATAGTCCGGTGCGGCTTATATAAGAAAAAAATAGTCAACTTTGCAGGTGCGGCTTATACACCGGTGCGCCTTATAGTCCGGAATTTACGGTAATAATCTTTTTCAGTGAAATTCCAACTTGAAAACATAGATAGTAATGTTAACTATAACTATAACTATGTTTTTCCTGCAAGGCAGTTTAACCCTAGTAAGTAAAGCGTGTGAGTGCTTATACAACTGGATATTTCTGTTATTGGAACTTCATACTTTCACATAAATTCCGACTCCACTTTGACAGGTTGAATAGATTTTAGAAACCCAACAATTCAATGCAGTGCAAACTAATTTTATACAAGAGCATTTTCAAAACATCATGGGTTGAATAGTTGTTGTAAAAAAAAAGACAATTTTGCCCCTCCTAATTTCCAAGTGGTGGGGCAACTTCCTAACGGTGTAGGCGCCAGTATGCCTATTGTACCCACCCTGTCCTATCGGCGTTGTACGTTTTTGTCCCCCCGCACCCTGGTCCCTACCTTTTGTCAGCTTTGACGTAATGCCTCTTGACATCCTTGAGGTAACGTCCCAGGTGATACTCCAGAGTGGACACCACGCTGCTGTCCTTGTCCACCAGCTGTGCGGCACGGGGCTGCGCTGTCAGCCAGTCCACCACCGAAGATAACTGGTCCTCCTGGACCTGCTTGGTGAAAGCAGAAGCATACAGACACATGTGTGTGAAAACACCTGTAGACATACAGTATAAAAAGAAACACCATCAAACCTGTGATGAATCAGTTACCAAAATGGTACTTTGTTTAATACGTATTTTGAATAAAAGCCTATGATGTGCTATACCTCATCTATGTAAAATAATTAGCAAGCCCAACAAGATCATTGCCAGCTGAGACTCATGCTTGGAAAAAGAGATGAGTTTAGTCACTTACCATTTGTTCAGTGAAGATCTGCAGATCTCCAGGCGCTCCCTGCATAGCAAGTAGAATACAAGAATAACAATGAGTGTGTTTACATACTGGACATATTAATATTCTGAATACAAGCCTTATCCCGGCGAAGGTCTTAGTCGGATTATAATATTTACATGCCAGAATATACCGGTTAACATCTAATTCACATATCCCAGCTAGAATATTCTGGGGGGGGGGGGGGGGGGGGTTTATACTCAGGATATGGGCTCATCCTGGTTATTGTGGATGGGATATGGTGTTTACATGCGTCAATTCTTAAACAGAATATTTGAAAATCCTGAATATTTGAATAACTTGAATACGGAATATAAATGGAATAGAAACACAGTGTCACTTCACAGGCTAGGAACGGGCATAGTATGTAGCGACAGATTAGAGATCTACATCTGAATCTCATGTGCATCTGTGTGTTTCGATGTATGTGTACCTTTTCAGTCAGGTTGTAAATGACCCTGGCCAGAGCCTCTGCTACCACCTTGGTGTTTCTGCTTAGCCTTCTCAGGTCAACGTGAGGCCTGCAAACACAAACACATCCGACCGCAGGCAGTTAGACTCAGGCACAGTTAGACTCGGGAGCGACAAGACGCTCCAAAACAAACACATCAGAGTTGACATCAAGTCAGAAACTCAGAGCACAGTCACCAAGGGGAGAGAAGGGAAACTGATTACAGAGCGTCCATTTTTAGATAACCTATAAGAGCACCCAGAGTCGTCATAACCTGCAAACAAGTCGGTCAACTTGGCAGGGTGAAATACAGAAAGCGTGCCAGAGAAAACAACAGCTATCAAGTCGCCTGACTGGTCAAGCGCGTAATACTCACACAGAACAGATCAATGGTTTACTGACAAACAGATAGGCAGGAAGATGGATGGCTACAAGAGCAGTGAAGAGTAAGGGAAGGGGAGGAGTGGAGAGGACAGGAAGGAGATCTTACTACCACACTGGGGGTTGGCATCAAATCCCAAACCTCAGACGCTGAATCAACCTCTGACATTCCAGATCTGACAAGAGTGCATAAATACAATCATAGATGATATAAGTGACACATTGGCAACAACACGGCTTACAACGCTCCAGTGTTGCCAGGGCTTGGTGGGACATGTATAAAAGGATTTAGCATGGCGTGTGGGATGGGAGAGGTGCAACGGGGTTGACGACGACGACAACTACGACATGAATGACAATGACCGGCGGCGACATTGGAAACGCTCTTCTTTTGGTGATTCAGAGACTTGCAGTAATGAACCCACCCAGCAGGGGGCTCTCCCGCTCCATAGCGAGAGGAGGGGGACACTGACCGCACGTCCATGATGCTGGAGCGCTGTGCCAGGCGGTGGGATGGCAGGTGAGACAACGTGAAGGCCGGCAGCCGGCGGATCCCGAAGCGCTCGTGCTCCCAGGCCAGCGTGTCGTCGGCCAGGTTGATCTTCTTGTGGACCATGGAGAACTTGACCTCTGGGTACTGGCTACTGACCACCTGGGGAGGGACAGAGAGGGGGAACTCAAATAAGAGGACAAGAAGACCGAGTACAGTATTTATTTCTTCACAGAAAAAAATGATAATGCAGACTGTAGCGAGCATCGTGGTCTTACCTTCTCCAGCTCCTTGAGCAGGGTATACTGAGGAGTTCCCTCTTTAGGAGGCTTGGACACATGGAGGTGCAGAGCATCTCCGTTCCCCAGAGTGTCCAGGCACAACACAAAGGCTACGTTGTCCTGCAGCAGACTGGAGTCTAGAGAGGGGCCACAGCAGCAGAATGGAAGGAATATGGCAGGAAGATGGAAATAAATAAGGAGATAGCGATATATAGAGGGTGAGAAGATAAGACATTGTTTATACTCTATACATTGAGATGTATGACATTTTGTGATACAAAAATGTTTATAATATGAATTATGGTGTTGAAAATTGTTGTAATTTCAGCTGCAATCTTTTAGCTTGGATCATCACACTTGAGTCTTAAATTATGGTTTTAAAGATCTTAAAAATTTTGCGGGTAGTGGGCCCGTTTACAGTTTTCACTTTTCTTTCGCTTTCTCTCAAAAGGAATTTTTCAGTCGTGATTGTCTTCATTACAATTTGAGTCAAAATATTGTGATTGTCAAACTGTGACTCTAGTATTGTGCATTAAACCAAACCATTAGCTGAATGAATCGTTACATCCTTATCTATATGGCTCCAGTAGTCTGTGTGGATCTCTTCCAGGCCTCTGTGGTGAGATGATTCAGACATTACCTGTGTGGTCCAGATTGTCCTCCAGCCAACGTTTGGTGCCCTGGTAGTTAAACTTCCCTCCTCCAGACACAAAGAACAGCAGGTTGTATCTGAACACACAACAGGACGACAATCATCTTAACATGAACAAAGAGCAATCGTCCAATAGTAATATGGCACATGGATGTATAATACTGGTCTGGATGAACCTACAGACTAGAGCTGTTCATAGGGAGCACCAATATAGGAGTGCTAATTCAGATTCACAGGAGCAGAAGAAACAAAATAATGTAACAAACAACAATCCAAATGTGAGTGTTGGTGCACTACTCGGTACTCACCCAGCGTGCGTCCTCTTATAGGTGTATAGTCTAGAGAAGAGACGAGCCAGCTCTAGCAACATGGACACTCCACTGCCGTTTGAGTCTGCTCCATATGACAGCCACTGGACACAACATCGAGAGAAGGCCAACAGAGGTTATTTTTCTGGGGGTGCCACTTTTTAGCGAAGAATCACAGCCTTCTTAAAGTCTCAGAAAACAAGTTTGTAGAGTTGGGGGGGGGGGGGTACATCTTTCTTTGAAGTTGTGTTATTTCCTGACAATTATGAACATCTCTGTAGTTACAAAAAAAAGTGTCTGTATATGTATATTAAATATTTATCAGCCTTTGACTAATATTAGATCAAGAGCTTTTGCATTCATTTGCTAAAGGACACCAACTGGACAATTCAACTAATCGACTACCGTAAATAAAAATTTGATTTGACCAAATCCGATGTCTGTTCCTTGACTAATTATTTCCTCGGTCAATAACTGTCCCAGAGTGCGACAGGCTGGGAAGAGCAAGCGCGCCTACCGGAGCCACACCAAAGGAGTCGTAGTGAGTCACCAGGACGATGGTCGGCAAATCCTCTCCTCCAACTCCAGCCAGGCGACCCTGACAAATAACAAGAGACTTGTTAGACAAAAGTGACAGCGTCAAAGTTTCACTTCTGCTCGAGGCAGAAGTGGTCAGCCAGTTTAACGACTTAATATTCTAACGCTTGTTTTTCATGATCAGCCAAGAAACTGTGGAAGCTGCTGTTATGGCATTAATACTGCCAATGATGCCATTTGCTTTCTGTAACACAAAGTGGCTCACTCCAACAATGCAACAGGGACTTAAGAGTCAATGTACAGTTTCAAAACATTTTCAAATGCAAAGTAGGCTTATTTATTTAAAAATTAACCTAGTCTGCAAGTCTGCTCTTTATCAAGTTGGTACATTTTCATAGTCACACAAGACTGCAGCAGAATTTAATCTGATAATTTTGTTATTATTTAGGGGAGCACAAAGCAACACATAAAACCACATATAATGGAATCAAGAGTCTAAAATTCATTTTAAAGAAAGAAAAACAAAAAACAAACTTCTACAAAAAAGAAAACCTATACATACACATACTCTATGTAAAGTATTTGTTACAGAAAAGCAATAAATGAAGACAGAAACAGAACAGTTATGATTCCC
The DNA here is from genome assembly GCF_964638095.1 of Poromitra crassiceps. Classification (NCBI taxonomy): domain Eukaryota; kingdom Metazoa; phylum Chordata; class Actinopteri; order Beryciformes; family Melamphaidae; genus Poromitra; species Poromitra crassiceps. The sequence continues at coordinate 15,682,980 of NC_139632.1, forward strand.
CCTAGGGCCTAAACCAATGACACCATGCAGGCCATTAAAAGCTAGCAACTGGCAGCTTGACTGAACAGTGTTGTGGGTTACCGACCTTCAGTCGGCCCCCAGACCCCCGGCCTGAGAGGAAATCCTCGGTCTGTCTCCTAATCCCCTGCAGTATGACTAAATCCATGTATTCCCACTGGGTTTAACAGCCAGCTTAGATCAACACACACTTCACTGACACTTTTCGCTCCCTTTACTGCACCCCTTCTGTCTAAAATTGTTTTTTGATTACTTCCAAAAGTAGAGAGAGTCCAACTAATCACTTTATAAACCCAAATGAGAGGAGGGACAAATAATGCCAAGTGCCATTCATATTCTGCCACATTCAATGCACTAGTAATCTACATGCTCACCGTGGAACATTCTTGCCTTATCATAATTCTACTAGGATTAAAGTCTGACTATGAGAATCTACAGAATATGGGTTATTTTTATTGATTATTGTTGGTTCCGAATTATACTTTTATTTTTTTTTATAACATTGATAATATCGATCTCTTGATTTGTTTTTGTGGGGCTTGTTTAAAAATGTACCTGATGCAGGCATTCCTCAGCTCATAGACCATTATCTCCAGGAACCCTCTTTCAGGCCTAATTGGAGGCAGTCTTGTCTGAGTGAAATGATCTATCTGATTATTGTTATTTAACACATGGATGTGTGTCCCTACCTATTGCCTATTTTTGTGAGCCTCACCTTATTGATAATACGTCGGTGACCGCTACGTCACAAGATAAATCTTGATTGCAAGTTTGGATAGTGTGCGGGACTCTCTTTTTACATTTGACTATGAGAGTAAAAAATAATTTCAAACAGCCATCACAATCCCATTTCTGTTGGGTTCACTTTAAAGCTGCAAAAGCCAGGCTGCTGAACCCTGACATTACTCCATCACACTATTCTCCTGCAGGCAAGTGAGAGGTTGCATGCATGGAAATAGTTTCAGCTCAGTTCTGGTGTTTACCACCCTCTCAATGGATACACTGTACACACAGTACAGCAGCAGCCATTCAAATGTTGCTATCATGCTGGTGCAGGTGATAAGAGACATTCACACTCGGTTCTGGTGCTACTAAATGCATTGTGTAATGTGTATGGAGAAAATTGTTAAAACTGGATTTATTTTCAATTTAGATTTTTTTTTCTTTTTTTCACCTAAGAATACAGCCCAAGTATTTAGGAAAAGTCATGCAACTACTGTATGGCTACACATTGAATTCATGACTGTCAAGAAGTTTAATTTTTAACGAGTGACGTGGGCTGGGCATCTACTGTGTAAGTAGTACTGAGTAAATGATTCAAATAACTGAACACAACACTTTATCAAGGTGTTGGTGTTTCAACCAGCAGATTCAGTTGCAATCTTTAGATCAGTGGTTCCCAAAGTGGGGATCGGGACCCCCCGGGGGGGTTGTGGGACCCCCCGGGGGGGTTGCGGGACACCACTGGGTGGGTTGCGAGGTGATTTCCAGAATGGGCAAAATTGGCCTAAAGAATGTGTGAACTACAGAATGGGTGAAATACAATTTAAAAACTATTAAGAAGAGCACATTCTAAACACAATTGGTACGTTTTGTTTGTTTTGTTTACAAAATTCTCATGTGCGCACAAACGTTTGTATGCTTCAACCACCTCTGAGGGATAATGGGGGTCGCAAGCCTCTGGCACTGTTATTTTGGGGGTCGGGGGCTGAAAAGTTTGGGAACCATTGCTTTAGGTTCTGGTTAAGTTTCTCACCTCTAGACTGGTGATGGCCCAGTCACTGATAGCTTTGCTCTGGCTCCCACTGGTGACCATCTGAAAGCCATTGGCTGTGGCTGTATGCAGCAGGACTACACAAAACAAAACATAACATCATTTTATCTATACCTTTAGCACATCTGTGAAATAGAATACAACTTATCATATACAGTACATGTTTTTTTGCGCCCTCCCATTCAGACAGACAGACTCCCCCCCTCTCTTGTAGTCCCTCTGTACTGAGGGCAGAATACACAGGAAAGCAAGTCCAGTCCACCCAGAGAGAGTGAGTCTCTACCTTCAGCTGCCGACGAGGACAATTGGGTGGAGGAGGAGGTTAGGGTTTGGGTGTAGATGGACAGCAGTTCATCATCCTCCATGGCAAAGTAGACGGGGACAATGGTCTCTGTAGCCAACATCTCCGGCTCAAGCTCCATGAACTGCTACATAAGACCAGCACAAGAGAACGGCATGCTTAGACCACTAAGACATACAGCTCCATTTGCGAAGTTGGAGGGGAAAGGCAAATGTAACTGCTGAGAATATAGGCTAAAATTGTACTGAATAAAATGCTGGAATGTTGTTAGTTGAAAATTAAAAGAAAGTAAAATTGCATCTACCAGCAAGGGCAAAGGAATGTAAAACAAAGGAGACAAAGCACATTTTTCACTTTTGCCTTCTTTACTCGTACAAGTCTGGTTTTGCCCACTCATGTTTTGAGTGGGATACAACTGATAAGAGAAAGCTGCCATGGCAGACCTTGAGTATGAACATGAATGAACCATCTTTCAAATGTACAGCAAGTTTGAGTTTGAAGTGACCAACTCAATCAAGCTAGCTTTCACAGCAGCACATGTCCTCAGTATTTGGAATGCCTTGGTTAAACAGCACATCTCTACAGTGAGTCCCAAAAATGTAAATTTGGTTATGTAACTGAGCAAATGAGTAACTGCTATTTCTTTCCAGATAGATTAATGATCCCTCTCAAAAGTAGGAAGGCACATTAGGCACAACCTGTGTGTGGTAATGATAATACTTGTCAATCTATGTAATGGGTGAAGAAGACCACATATTATACATGACTTGTGACTCTTGTGTGACGTGGTTGTGAAGGATGGGTCATGGCCGAAAGAACAAGATCGCGGAATACAAGCAGTCAAAATGTATTTTCTCAGGAGGGTGGCTGGCATCTTCCTTAGGGGTAAGGTGAGAAGCTCAGTCATCTGTGAGGGACTTGGAGTAGAGCCGCTGCTCCTTTGTGTAGAAAGGAGCCAGTTGAGGTGGTTCAGGCATCTGGTAAGCCGCCGTTCACACAGGACGCCGAAGCAACGCTCAACCGAAGCTGTACCTACGCTGTACCCACAAGTTTCATTTAGGCATCCTTGTTAACAGCGAAGCCGTTCACACCATCCGCGCGCGTGCCACGCTGACGCCTTGCCCACGCCACGGCGAACCGATCACTCAGGATTGACGCCGAATTTCCAAACGTGATGCTGAAGCCGTGAGGCATGAAGTCAATGGGAGTTGTGGGTAGGTTCAAGGCGCGAGAGTAGGCGCTGAGAGGAAAAGAGAAGGCGTCTTGTAAGGCGTACGTTCAGCTTGTGCCTGCTTCAAGCTTCAGTTCTGCTTACGTTCGGCGTCCTGTGTGAACGAGGGCTAAGGATGCCACCTGGTCGCCTCCCTAGGGAGGTGTTCCAGGTACATCCAGCTGGGAGGAGACCACGGGGCAGACCGAGGGCTAGGTGGAGAGATTATATCTCCACGCTGGCATGGGAACGCCTCGAGATCCCCCAGTCAGAGCTGGCTAATGTGGCCAGGAAAGGGAGAGTTTGGGGTCCCCTGCTGGAACTGCTACCTCCGTGACCCGATCCTGGATAAGCGGTTGAAGATGGATGGACGGATTATGATTCTAGTGTGTGTGTGTGTGTGTTGTGTGTGTGTGTGTGTGTGTGTGTGTGTGTGTGTGTGTGTGTGTGTGTGTGTGTGTGTGTGTGTGTGTGTGTGTGTGTGTGTGTGTGTATACCTGTACTATGTCCTGGGGCATAGCAGACATGTTCTTGGGCAGGATGATAACTACAGCCCCTGCTGACTGGCGCAGGGCTTTCTGGTACTTGTCATAGGAGAAGTCTGCCAGCCGCATGATAACACAGCGGCGACTTAGTACCTCTGCCTCCACAGTACGTGCCTCAGTGTTCAAGATGGCATTCCTGGTACCTGGGGATATAACATTGATCATCATTGATAATCAATCATCAAACCACAAGTGACTTCCTTTACATGAACAAACGTTACTGTGTCAACAGGACTCAGGAGAGCTCCAAATATACTCCTGCAGCAATGGGATGTCCATTAGGGTTGTTTAACATGGCCTTCTATACAAAACTGGAATGAATCAAACGTCACCTACACCCTGCTGATGCTGAGACTAAATTAATTCATGTTTGAAATAGAACATGGCAAGGATCGGGTTTGGTTTTTACTATCTGACAGATGGGCATTATTCCCATTCATTTTAGAGTTAACTGAGTGTTGTTATTATAGCCACAGACAAAATAAATTTCACCGTGGCTGTATAACTTAAACCTACCGGTGCATCTTAAAGGAACCATAACGTTAATACTAACCTTGCTGGTTTGGTCCTGAGAAGAAAAATTCGATGCTAGCTAGTAGCTACTTGAAAAGGTGAACGAGCGAGTCAATCATGCTAGGTTAGCTTAGCTACGTTAGCCGCTAGCGAACGGAAATAGCAATGCATGCTGTCATTGACAGAGACAGCTCGAGACGACATCGAGGGTTTTTGTTGACATTTGTAGTAGTTTAGTGAGCTGGTGGTGAACTATCACTCCCCACGTTAATGCTATAACAATGTCATTTTCTCGACGACTGAGAAGTGACAGGAACACTTGACCTACCGTAGGGCTGTCCCTGCAGATCATATTGCTGCATGCGGTACACGGTGAATTCATGTGCCGCTTCGGCTGTCGGTGACACCAAAATCAGCACGGCAGGGATGAACACAATGAAAGTCAGTGGAAACGAGGATTTAAACATGTTATCGAACACCTCACTAGCCTCTTCAAACATCTTGGCGATTGTAGTCGGCGCACAACAAAAGACAAATTAATATTTTCAGCTGTCACCACAATCAGGAACTGACAGCTGGGTTTGCTAGCTAGCCAACATCCAACCAGAGCAACCGTCCGAGAAATATATTTTGATCAGGCAAACAACTGGACTACCTCATCTGGAACAAACCACACAGCTGGCTCCGAAAAACCTTGAAACAGACGCAGACTAATGTAACGCGAATACAATGTGCAGCACAAACTATATATTTAATTTGAATTATTTATATGAGAATTAAACCCCAATTTCAAACTGAATTCTATCAGTGGTCCTTCGGGGACATTCTGGACAACTATTGTTGCTGATACATCCATCCAAAGGCAGGTGGCGCTGTAGACCACGGACGGAATGTAGTGATGATCTTGGCCCTCTGTCTTGGCCTGCTTGCAGAAGGTAAGACCAGGCCCGGCGCTAGGGGCGGGCCTGACCGGGCCGGGCCCCCCCATTCAACAAACTGGCCCCCCCATTCCAAAAAAAAAAAAAAAATTTTTTTTTTTTTTTTTTTTTTTGCTAAACGTTTTTCCGTTTTTCTGTTTTAAAGTTTAACATGGAATCTGGCTGTCATTAGGCATTGATTAACTGAATGCTATTGCTAACTGTTACTTTGAACATCCATTTGCAATGATTCTGGCTGGATATTAACTATTGTAAATTTGTCACAATGAATGCAATTTGTGCACAATGTGTAAATACACTTAATATTAATTGTTTAGGCCTAATTATTTGTAAAGTCACAACACATTAGAGATGTGTGTAGTTCTTCACAGATTTAGCCTCTTCATTTTGCTCTCAAATGCACCAGGTTGACAAATTTTACTTTAAAATGTACAAAATCATCTTCCGGGGGAGAATCCCCCCGGACCCCCCTTGGGTAGCTTGGCCCCCCCAAGCTAGTGGCAGGCCCCCTCTGTAACTTGGGTCTGGAGCCGGGCCTGGGTAAGACACCGTGTAGATCTTGTAACTACAGTACATCAGTTGGTGGGGATTTAAGATTGTAACAATGTGGTATCAAAGATGTTCAGATCATTCTGATAATGCAACGGAGTTGCACCAATTACACACACAAAAATCCATATCCATGGTTAACTTGTTAATATTGGATTACAACCATCACAAGTCTGAGTAGCATTATGTTTGCATTTCTGCTTACTAGCAAGAAAACTGAAGTATACCCCCCCCCCCCCCCCCCCCCCCATGGGGCTGCTCTGCTAAATGGGAGATTAATGCTGATATGATGTCCTGCCGTCCCACTTAATGGACCCTTGGCGTCACTCCTTCCTGTTGGGTGAGTAATCCATGCCCAGGCAGATGAGCGGGCAAGTAGCAAGCAATGCACAAAACCAATTTGGTGTGGCCCTACAAGCTCATAATAATGATTTCACTTTATTTGGCAATTATCAATTGGGGATGTGCTCAGATGGCCTGTGTCAGGTCAGAGTATAGAAGATACTGTTCAAGATATTGAGGGCCACAAGAAAAGAAATAGCAAAAAGGAATCCATCCAGACAGTAGAGACGCAGGAAAAATATGAAACAATGTATCATCATAGCAACAAAACCTTTGTCCTAGATTGGATGGTGCTCAGTGTGTCAGTATGCATGAATCTAATTCCTCAATAATCATAACACTCTGTCATCACAAGACCATTGGACGCAGTAGCTCAAGAAAAATTGATGAGGTCAAGTTTTCCCTTGACAACAAGGCCTTGTCCAAAAACACAACCCATTTTTTTCCTAAAATGTTCATTTATGCTATA
>NC_139632.1:15694638-15699638 GCF_964638095.1 Poromitra crassiceps
ATTCAGGTGGTGACTCGAGCAAGAGGCGAGTCCAGGAGTGTGTGTAGTGTCGTGTTTGTTTATGTATTTAGAGCGCCAAGTCTATACTGTATGAAGTACAGCAGTGCTTCAGTGTGCATGCAGGCTGATTGGCCTGTGAACAACCTCCCTGCATCTGTTGGAAGGAAAAATCACTTTAACACCTTGCGTTTTGGGGCCCATTTTGTGTTGTTGTATTGATGGTGTACTTTTCGGGATTCCTGTGGAGAAACGGCCAAAACACAGATGATGTCACTTCACGCTGAGATATTTCCAGGGCAGCTGCAGTGGGTTTTTATAGCAGTTATTTTTTAAGCTACGGTAGTTAAAACAGTAACGGTAAATGCCAGGTTTTGGTGTCTGTTCCTCATCGTCAAAGAGCAAGAGCTTCTTTCTAGTCTCTGGACTCACTAATTGCATCAACGTTCATCGTTGAACAGGTAGAAATACCAGTTCCTCAGTCCTTCTGAGTTTCTTACGAGGTCTGACAAAATACCTTGGTATTCCCATGATGTAACGATCATTTTTTCCTACCAATATGGCGCTACAATAAATACACACAGCTCATTGGCTGTTTGTGTCATTTGATTGTAATCACCTGTTCATTGATTACAATCACCTGTTATTTTCCTACCAAGATGGCCGTGTGGTGATGTAACAGAATACTATCAATACACCCCTTTCACAGCAACCGTTTTGAGGTGGTAAAGCAGGAGGTAAAGCAGGTGTAACCAATACCATTAATGATGGTTCCATTCCATTTAGGTGTTCCAGTGCCAGGTCCCTCATAAATGCTATTGGTTACACCTGCTTTACTCTATGCTTTACCACCTCAAAACAGTTGCTGTGAAAAGGGCCTATATGGTACATTTCAATACAGTAATGTCAACCACCTTCTACAAAGCAGGGTGGGAGGAGGAGCTTTGTGAATCAATTTCAGACGCAGTGAGGGAGGATAGTCTCTAGTCTAGAATATATCCACACTTCCTCTATCAACTCCAGGCACTGATTCAATTCAAAGTACTACACAGATTACATCATTCTAGGACAAGGCTGCATAGAATATTTCCTGACATTTCTTCCTTGTGTGACAAATGCCATACAGTTGATGTCACACTACTGCACAGCTATGCTTCTTGTCCTAGACTACACACTTTCTGGTGAGAGGTTTTTTTAGGGCTGCCCTCGACCAAAGATTTTCTTAGTCGACTAATAGTCACTACTAGTTCAAATTATTAATCAATTAGTTGATTAGTTGTCAGTGTCCTTGACACCCGCCAAGAGTGAAGTAGATCAGTCAAACGGTTGTCAAGATATGCTCACACACAACGACACACACACACACACACACACACACACACACACACACACACACACACACACACACACACACACACACACACACACACACACACACACACACACACACACACACACACACACACACACACACACACACAGACTGACAGGGAGTCCTTGTATTATAGTTTGATGGCATCAAAATCTCACTCCAGCCAGGTAGCCAAAGTTGGCAGACCTGGTCTAATAACTTTTTAACAACAAGGCACAGCTCCCCAATGGATTTTGAACGTTTTTTCTTCCTGCGACTAACCGACGAATGAAAACTAAATAATATAACTAACTCTCTCCACCTATTATGTAAAGTAAAATAGCTGAATGCAACAAGTTGAGACCCGTTCTCTGGGGGTTGTCGAAAGGCATTCTGGGACATGTAGGAAACACAAACTGAAGGTGAAGTAGGCGGGGCAGGTTAAGGAAAAAGTGGGTACACAAAAAAGTAACTTACAACACAAAGTAACTCCTGGAATGCATTGAACATCACAGAATGACGATATAAACACAATTTTTTTTTTTTATCTAAATTAATTTGTAAATTAAGTACAAGATCAATTAGGTTTTTTTTCCACAGTGCAGTAGTATTTGCTTTCTACACTATTTACAGTTATCCCACACCGCCACAGACCTCAGATCCACCCTGCAGCGCTCTAACAGACCGCATCAGACGCTAGATGCTGATCTGCTCCAGCCGGAAGGCCCCGATCCCTCCCTGGGCTTTAGCCACATCTGCTTTCTGATTGGTCGGGCTGCTGTAGGGATGATGCCGTGTGATTGGTCGGGCTGCTGTAGGGATGAGGACGTGGGTTGAGGGACTGCGAGAGGCTTTGGTGCCTTTCGGCCCAACTGTGGAGCTTTATGATGGCAGTCACTGGTCTGCCAGCAACCCATCACAATGTACTCTGTCTCCTGAGCCGCCGTGCCTGAGTTATTCTATATTATTCTCTCCCCCCGAGTATTTTCCTCATGGATTCATTGTTTGCTATGAATATAAATATTGGCTGGCGTTTGCCAGATGCACGAAAGCGAGGGAGGAAGGAGGAGGGGGGGGGGGGGACATGATTGAAATTCTAGTGAACCTTCAGGAAGTAATCTGGACCGGGGATATGCGGGAGAGAGGGAATGGTTTCCGTCTGCTTCTGTTTGCACCCGCACTGAGATTTGTGTGAAACGAGACTTTCTTTTCACATGGCTCCTCCCTCCCTCCCTCTCTCTCTCTGTCTCTCTGCATTTTCTCAGTACTGACCAGCAGCTTATCGATCATCATCCAGCTGCTTACACTATATGAGCTTAGGGTGTTAACGTGATCTCTCTGCACAAACACAAAACATCTGTGCCGCTGAGTGCTTGCTGCTAAAGCCAACTGACCACCTCAGCGAGAAACCACTGCCTCTCTGCATTCAAGATATTGGAGACATTCTTTGGTTTGAAGAGCTCCAAATCTCCTGGCTTTGAAGATACCAGGAAGCCCTTCTCTCTCTTACACGGTGCAGATGACTCACAGGCCTGAGACCAGCAGATCCATCTCCTCAACTGTGCAAGAAATGAAGAAATCATGCCAAGAAAAAGTGAAGAAAGTAAAGAGTGTGATGTTCAAAAAGTATAAGCAGGGTATGGCTTATTTCATATAACACTACATACAACAATCTGCCTTTTTAATAAACTAGGCATCTCGCGCACTACGTGTGTTCGATTCCTAGGCGCGGGCTCGCCTGCCCTGCAGCTCACCGAGGTGGCCCTGCAGCTCAGCTGCAGCGTGGCCGCATGCGCAGCGCACATTTGATCAACTTCGCATCACTGATGACATCACTCACTGATGACATCACAATTGCTCGAGTGACCAGACATTGTGGCATCATCAGTAGCATCAAAATTGATGGAGATCGCGGACCAAAATCGCAGACAGAGCCCACTTACCATCACTGATGACATAATCCAGTGCTCGAGTCATGATGTCATAGACATGATGATGTCACAATTGCTCAAGTGACATCACTGATGATGTTGTAGACATTGTGACATCATCAGTGAGTAACATGTTTTAGACATTGTGACATCATCAGTGACATCACAATTTGCCTCGAGTGTAACCAAAAACATGACCAAAATTGCAGAACCCACTTATTCCTTTTTATATAAAGGATTACTGATGAGTTTTAGTTCAATATAATTCGAAAAACATAATCTCATATCTACTCTCATGACTACTTCATTACTATTATACAATATGACATAATAAAGAGTTAAGATAGATAGTCATATCTAAAACAGTGCAATATCATACAATTCCTAAATGTCACACATACCCCTGTCTGCCTCGGTGGGTAGCCTATAGGTCGGATTTTAAAGTACAGTGTGGAGAGACAGTGATGCTCTGCTCTCCATATGGCTGAATCCCAGATGAGGTTGTGATGAGGACCTGACAGGAGCCACTTCATCATCCCCCACAGGTGATCCATCACCAGCAGCAGCAGCAGGCAGAGGAGCGGCGCTGGGCCGGGCCGGGCACGGGTCTGAGCGCGCCCTGCAGGAGGCTGACAACACGTAGCCTACTTCAGAGAAGCGCCTCTAGTCCAGCACAGTGATGAGTTCAGCGTGTGCTGCAGTCACAGGAAGGCTGAACATAGGAAGGGATTATCAAAGTACAAAAAGGGTATCTATTAATATGATTATATGATGCAGCAGCTATGATTGACAGGCCTCGATGAACTTCAACTGGTGCAAGATGGAATGCAGAGGATTCACCTTCAGTCCATATTTTCCCAATCTAGCATTAAAATCAGGGCTCCTCCGTCATAGTGATCAGTATTAAAGCCTGCAGGTCGGTTTCCAGGAGGTTTTCACCAAGCTGAGAGACGACTTTAAGGCAAGGCATTGCAAACTTCATTCATGTAGCACGGTAAATCCAATTTGCTTCACATAAAACAGAAAAAAATATCATAAAATGACATTTAATAAAAATGAAAGAAAGATATTGAACAGTCACACACTGGTGACACCTCTGGTCAGCTTGTGTAACTTCTCTGACAGTGACTCCCTCAATTTTCCCTCTCAAAAGCAAATACATTTAGACGAGATCTTGAAGGATTCTTTGAGTCTTTCCAGTGGCCTTACCCCCCCTGGAAGGATGAAAGAGGGCTGAAGCAGCCAAGCTGGCTTCAGGCGGGTTCTCCCTCTGAATGAGCGGATCAGTGCTAGGGGAGAAGCTTGCCTTCAGGCAGAGTGGCTGACAGCAGGGTTAGACTGATATATTATACCATTAAATATTGGCCAGTCATGTGGTCCGCCTCTGATGTCATGGACCACCGTGGCAGAAAAGCAATCTACGGAACCTGCAATGACTTTGATTTTCTTTTTCTTTTTATTGAGTTGTTCAATAATGTTTTTTGTACATTAATTCTTCATTTAAAGTAGTAATCTATCTTAGAGTTTCTCTACTAGTTTGTCTACCATTGAATATGTGGGGCGGCCGCTAATCCTATTCCCTACCCTATTCTCCATTGAGACTCCTAATTTCAGTCTCAATGGCATGGCACGAAAATTTGAAATATTAATATATATTATATTTAACGTCAATCCAAGATAATATCAGTCAAAACCTAGTTGGTATGTTTTTGTTTGCGTTA
>NC_139632.1:15704638-15779638 GCF_964638095.1 Poromitra crassiceps
CGTGAAAGAGAAAAAGAGAGACAGTGTCCCTTTAAGGGATAACTCGCAGAGGGAAGAAGAAAAGCTGAAAGGAAGGAGGGAGAGGAGGTGTGTATGTGTACGTGTACAAACTGATACACACACTTGGGAGAGAGCGAGAGAGAGTGAAAGAGAGAGATAAGGAGAGAGAGAGAGAGACAAAGACAGAGAGACAGCATTGCATTAGGCACTAAGAGCCATTCCTCTCTCGCTAAAGGCTAATGCAATTGCCACAATAAGAGTGTCTCAACGGAGCCCGGAAAAAAACAAGAGAGGGGGATGAAAGAGGAGAGTGAGCGAGGGAGGGAGAGAGAGAGAGAGAGAGAGAGGGAAGAAGGAGAACTGGCAGTGCTGCTTCCAGACTCTCATATGGACAGTGTGGATCTCTTGGGACGACCAGTTTGAAAGTCTCTCTCCCTCTATCTCTCTCCCTCTCTCTCCCCTGTTACTCCTGGTTGTGAGTGGCTGAGTGGGACGGTGCCGTGTCTCCAGAGTGATTTATCAGGTTTACAGGGAGGAGAAAAAGAGAGAAAAAGAGAGAGAGAGAGGGAGGGGAGGAGAGGGAGGGGGAGGAGAGAGAGAGAGGGAGGGAGAGAGAAGGAGGGAGGGGGTAGGAGAGAGAGAGAGAACTCCGGTAGCAGGCAGGCAGCAGTTACCAGCCAGCTGGCTGGGTGTGTTAACTCCACATCTGACCTCTATGGGAACAGAGCAGCCTCCACTCCTCTCCTCCTGGCAGGCTGTGGGAACGAAGGGGGGCAGATCTTCATCCTTATTCCCTCCTCTCTGCTGTCGAGCGCTGGGAACCAAACCTGGACAGAGCAGGAGGTGACAGGAGGGGACAGGAGAGGAGAGGACAGGAGAGGAGAGGAGGGCACAGGAGAGGAGAGGACAGGAGAGGAGGGGACAGGAGAGGAGAGGACAGGAGAGGAGAGGAGAGGACAGGAGAGGAGAGGACAGGAGAGGAGGGGACAGGACAGGAGAGGAGAGGGCAAGACAGCGTTGGCATACAGCACTTCAGAGGGAGAACATGGCATGGAGGATTGCGCCACCGCTGGTTCCTGGATGTGAAATGGCACAGTTGGCACAGTCCACCGGTCAGCTAGTCAGTCAGTCAGCAGCCAGTCCGTTAGTTAGTGAGTCAGTCAGCAGCCAGTGCGTTAGTCAGTCAGTCAGTCAAACAGATAGTTGGGGCCCTCCTTGGGTCGGTTGCTCCACTTGTCCATATCCTCATCTGAACTCTGAAGTGACTCAGACCTGCCGATCAGCAACGCAGGACCTGTGGCCATGGTGAGCAGCTCAAACCTCTCTCTCTGTCTCTCACGCACATTTTCTCATTCAGTAATTTGCTTTCCCCCTCTGGCTGTCATTCCATCTCCAGTTTGTATGGCTCCGTTCTGTTACGTCTGTTTCTCTCATTCTCATATTTTCATGTCCGATCTCTGTCTGGTTTCTTCTCTCCTTGGCAGCTGTACTTGTCAGAAAGACCAGACAGGGCAGATCTGATCAAAGCATCAGTTTCAGTTCATGGACACAGTGTGAATGTTCACAGTCTCGCTGTGAGCCTTTGATGACGGCACTTTGAAAGACAATACGTGTGTTTGTATGACAAACAAGCTGGTAGCTTTACAGCCACCGTTGGCTTTTAAACGATATTTAATATGGGTGGTTTCACCTTGTTGTTTATGAGGGTGGGAATTGCAAAAATAAAATAACTTTCTCATTCCCTTTGCTTTCTTTTCAAATAATATAGCACAGCAACATAGAGTATTGTGCAGTGAATCAAATCATAAACAAAACCTTGTGAAAGTTGAATGCGACGCTGTTTGTGATTTGGATCTATTAGCATGTGAAAAGGAAAACAGGTAGGATTTCACAGGCACCTGCACTGTTCCCAGTCCTTGTGGCTACTGCAGCTCGCCAACGCCTTGTCTCAGCAAACTCATGCTTGTGGGGGGTCGTGGTGGAACGCCGTAATCTCACCGCTGTTTGGAAAAGGAGTTTGATTTGATAAACTAACCCCAAAGTCAAGCGCACACAGGACATTTTTAGACAAATAGTTCAAATATTTGAGCGTGCTCCAAGGCTTTATCTGGGACTGCTAAATCAGTGGTTGTTTCCCATGGGCGAGAGCAATGTTACACAAGGGCAGGTTATATGCTTTGAAGAGAAGTTTTGTATTTCTGGATGTATATCCAGTATTCCTCTCAAATACTGCAGTGTCAACGAACAATATGATTTCATACGCAATATTAGGAAGGCATGCCTACTTGAGTTTAAAACTATACAAAATAATACAAAATAGGCCACTATCTGTGGCAGATGTTTACATGGGCGTTGTTGCGCAGGAACAATGAACAGCTGTTTGTTATTTGGGTTCGGCTGCTTGATGTCTTCGTCATCGATTGAGATTGAATGTGTGTGTGTGTGTGTGTGTGTGTGTGTGTGTGTGTGTGTGTGTGTGTGTGTGTGTGTGTGTGTGTGTGTGTGTGTGTGTGTTTAGGTTCAGGTCCTTGTGTGTGTGTGAGTTTCCAAGTGATGTGGTATGTGTGTTTTCCCATGCACATGTGCATATCTGTGCACCTGTGTGAGTCTGTAGTGTGTTTTCTGTGTGTGTGTGTGTGTGTGTGTGTGTGTGTGTGTGTGTGTGTGTGTGTGTGTGTGTGTGTGTGTGTGTGTGTGTGTGTGTGTGTGTGTGTGTGTGTGTGTGCGTGTGTGTGTGTGTACACACACAGTATATCAGTGTCCAGTGTGCACCCCCATGGCCGCCTCCTCTCTGGTGTTTTCCTGGTCTCCCTGCACTTTGTGTGTTTCCTGGCTCCCCTCAGATCAGCTGCGGAGGGTTTAAGTGTACAGGACAGCGTTGGTTCGCCTCAGCTCTCTCTCACCCCGGCCGTGCGACTACCACAGAGAATTGCTGTCTGAGCCGAGGCAATTACAGCCACACATCCAAGCCGTCCTAGCTATGAAGCAAATGAAGGAGCCTTTGATAGGCCCCGACTGACGCGTATTTACTTTTTTACGACCAACCAAGTAGTAAACAGCTTGCCTTGTTGGCGCTGGAGTGAGAGTTCAAATGCACGCCTGTTCACACAAACACACACACACACACACCGCACAAACATGCATGGGAAACACACACACACACACACGCACACACATGCACACAAACATGCATGGACGCACACATGCACACCGCACAAATAACTCTGAGAAAATATATCCACATCAGAAAAAGTACAGCCATGTAAACAAGCCTCCTCCTCTTCTTTTTTCCACTGAAACGCAGACCATAGAAATAGCCAAGAGTAGTGACACTGTCAGCTCCATATTTCTGCCAGTCATTGATTTCATAATCAGGTTTGTCAAGCTCTGCCTGGCCGTCTTTGTGGAGCTGCAGAAACAGCAGCTATAGCAGCAGCAGCAGCACCCTCCAATTGAAGCCATGTGTGGTGGAAAAACAGGCCCGAGTTTGTGGAGAGATTGCATGCTTGGAGTGGGAGGGAGCCTGCCGGTTACAGAGGTCACGATCCGAACACGCCAACTCCTCCTGGCCTTCTCACACGCCATGCCTGACGGCTGCATCTCAATAGTCAAAGTTGTGAATCCCTCACGCCTTTTCCTCATCTCCTTCACTCCTCTGCCGGTCCTTACCTTCATCACTCTGAACACATCTGAAGTCAGCGGGCAGGCCAGATCACATGCTATCATCGCCTTTACTGCTTTTGCGTAACTTTTGCAATAATGCCGATCGACGAAAGCAAATATAAGGAAAGGACTCAAATAAATGTTTGCGTTTCAGCCGGCGTTTGTTGGTGGCGCCTCCGACTGCTGGCGGCTATGTTGTGTGCAGGGTGTGCCACAAATAAAAAGTGTCTGGTTTGATTGAGTCTAGTATAGGATTTTATTAGACTTCGTTCAGCCAATGGCATCGCTGATACATCCCAGTGTCCTCGGATGAACCCAGCAGTCTTGGTGTTGTGTCTGGCTTTGATTCACCAGCACCACTACTTCACATGAACACATCTCACGCATATCTCTCACACACACTATACATATACCAACTCCCTCTCTTACCCTATTTTTGTATTTTTTTTCTGCTTTGCTCTCTCTCTCCTTTTCCCTCTATATCTCTCACCCTTTTCTCGGGCTCTTTCTGAGTGATTCTCTTCCTTTGTTTCTCCTCCTCTGGTCTGAATGTTATCAGCGTAGCAGCTATTAGCTAATAGCTGGGATAGCGACCACTATCAGATTCAGAGATAGCCCATTCCAGGCTTTGATGGCGCGGTGCCGTTTCCTCTCATGCCTCAGAATCGATCAGGTTCCTGTCAGAGCAGAGGGCCAGATCTTTTTTGATTTGATGTATTTGTTCCTACAGGAGGTGAGGCCACGCCTCCACACAGGTATACCCAACATTCAAATCATTTATAGCCCCAAGTACTTTTAATCTAAAATTCCCAAATCAACCGAATCTGATTACACTCGGATGTCTAATCCCGTTTCATTTCTGAAATGGTTCGTAATGATTGATTTTGCATGAAATTACATCCCCGCCAAATTGCATTAACACTCGGCAAAGTGGATTACTGTTAATGGGGACATGTGAAAGAGCTCCTGCGTGAAGCACGCGGTCCCTTCATCAGTCAGATGTGAGGGCTGCTTTATCTAGATTGAGTGATCTAATGGGCTAAATAATGAAGCCCAGATCTAACCAATGCGGCTAATGACTTTTTAATGCCCCGGGGGGCTCTGGGGGTACCTGCATGTAGAGAGGTGTGACCCGTCATTTGGGTCTGTGTTAAATCTCTCTGATCTCAGCTGGGCCCCAGCTGAAGCGGGATATATAGAATCTCTGGGTAGTAACAACAACACAACTTGGAGGCGAGTGATGTTGTCTTGGTCAAAGTGTAACATCACAGTAAGTTGAGATATCATCGTCTGCCTGCAACTGCCCGGGACACTGCGGGGCAGTTTCCAGTCTGTTTCGAGTGGTTCAGCTAACCGAACCCACTCCTCCCTTGCTTCTTGTTTCAGGCAAAAATACACTTCAGAAGAGCTTTTTGCAGTCTGAGACGTTTGCTTTGCACACCAAACAGAGTGGAGCAGCACCATAATATGGCATCCAAGGAGGCTTTTATACAGACGAAACTGTAGCCTCCAATTAGATTGGATATTGCTCTATCTCTCTCTCTCTCTCTCTCTCTCTCTCTCTCTCTTTCTCTCTCTCTCTCTCTCACACACACACACACACACACACACACACGTCTCTCTCTTTCTCTCTCTCTCTCTCTCTCTCTCTCTCTCTCTCTCTCTACTACTTTGCCTGTGTTTTGTGGGAGCAGGCCAACAAATCACAGTGGCACTAATGTGTGAGATGCAGAGTGACGTCAGCGCAGCGTGGCTGAGTTCAGATGTGAAACTTGCACCTGCAGTCATTACCACCACCACCACCACCACCACCACCCATATGACAACATCTCTTGCGTAAACAGGATTGTGACGAGCAGGATCTCATGAGATATTCAGCAAATGGGATGTGGTTATCACCTTCTGTTTGGGATTCTGAAGAATCTGTTTTTTTGTACACATCACAGTTGGGCAGGTTACTCAGAAAACGTAATAAGTTACTTATTACTAATTTTTTAAAGTACAATTACTTTACTTATTACTTGGTATGAAAAGTAATTAGTTACATTACTATTTTACTTTCGAAAAGGTCACGTACAACCTGTTTAGCCAAATCCTTTGAGAACTTAATCCACTTAACCTTACAGGAGGAGTCAACAATCAGCCAAACTGCATACTTTTTTATTTATTTGCGAACCTATTGGACAAAAAACAATTGCGTTCTGGCAACGCAGTAGTCTCACATAGCCAGACCATAGCCTGATATCTCCAGCACCGGAGAAAGTAATACAGTAACTTGGAAGTTACTCGCACTAGAAATATTGTGCGTTCATTTCTAACGCATGCGAGCTGCGAGCTGCGAGCTGCGCAGGACCCTCCGCCTTGAGATTAATAACTGTACTGTAATATAAGTACCGTTTTAGCAATTGTAATCCCTTACATTACTAGTTACTGGGGAAAGTAATACAACTACAGTAACACATTACTTTACTTTACTGTCCAACACCGGTACCCATTTACTGTATATTATGTAAATATTCCAATTACATTTATGGTGTTGTACATTGGCTCCTCTCCTTTTTCCCACGTGCGACGTGAGCAAGACGAGGCCACGACTTTGCATCACTACATCCGTGGCTGTAGTACCCCATCTAGCCACAATCCAAGTAAGCCCGCCTGCTCCCCGCAGTTGCCACCTAACGCACGTGGGCCTGGACAGGATCTGCCCTTGTTTTGGATACTGCCTGCCATTGGATCCAAATATTATTTCCCTCTGACTTTCCTTGTTCTCACCTTCGGCCTTCTGCCCAACAAGCAGTTCCTCCAGGCTGTGAATGAGGTCATTTTGCTGGGCGCAGAGTGCAAACCTTGCACTTTCTAAATGTGGGGACTGGTTCACACCTTCAGCTTCGTGCACAATAATGAGTTCCATCAGGGTTGTGAATTATGTTCATTTGGGCTCACACAAACTATAGAGACCCAAGGGAGCGGGAAGGTGGGTGCTGAGGGTGCTGCAGCACCCCCTGGTGGCAAGAGATGGGATTTTCGAAATTGTTGTGGATTGTTGTGGATTTCGATTTGGCTGTGTTTATACCACCAACAAAATGCATTAAAAAACAGTTTGTCCTTCCCAGCTCTAATCTTATTTCATACGCTCTCTCTTCAAAAGTGTTTGATTTTCATCATAATCTGGTTTTCCATAATAATATTATTATTATTATGGAAAATAATATTATTAAGTTCAGTGTTTATGCCTGTGTTGCTGTCTGTTGTAGTGTAAAACGACTAAAGGGAGAGCAGGTTCTTACATGAAAGTGAGTGAGAAAAGGAGAAGATACTGAATAATGACATCACAACAATCCTAATGTTAATTTAAAATTAAATATTTTTCTAAATATGGATAAAAGTCCAAAAAACGTCAAATTTTCTTCAACGCTGCTCTTGCGGGCAGCATCGAGATTCCATTCCTTACAGCACCCCCTACTTAATAATAGTTCCAGCGCGGGTGAGACCTGACCTATGCTTTCACAAACCATGAACAAACAAGACAAGAGAGTTGTGTTGTAGTTACTATGGATATATGGAAATCATGTCAAGCTGACCACGTCACTACCACTGTGTGTATTTGCACAACACATTTGTATAAAGTTTGTCACTGATTTATGGTTCAGCGTTGCTCAACAGGTGACACCTGGTCCTGGTCTAGGCTGAGAAGACGGATGCTTTTTTACCTTAAAGTGGTGCCGCTTTAGACATTGTATTTTATGACTGGGATCAAGACAGTGATAAGGGATTGTGATTCCCTAGAGCCAACCATACTAAAAAAATAATCATTTGAGAAAAAACATTATTATTCTTCGTTCATTCTACACAATGTGTTATTGATGTACATTTCTGGTATAATACACTAACCTTGTTTTTATGGATTAGCCATAATTGCTGGGATGTGGGTTCATGTTTATTTCTTCTAGACACTGAATTACCACATCCTAAGCTTGTATGCCATCCCCCATGGTTCAGCCCACATGCCAAGAAAATGTCAAATTACCACCGCGCCATTCGGTTGAACCTGCTGGCATTGATGTGAGTCCGTGGAAAATTATATCACAAATGAAACGTTTCGTATACATCATGGCTACACACCTACCAAACAAACAATGACTCAAAATGTCAGAGGGCAAGACCACTCCTTTTGATTCAATCTGTCACACACTTGTACATTCGCTCTTTCACACACACACACAGACTCACACACACACACCCCAAATGCTCAGACACACAAGTTCATGCATGCAAACGAACAATGAGCACACGCACCCACAGAGACACACAGAGACAGACACACGCACGCACGCAATCCCTCATACATACCACTCCCCTACAACCGTTCAGTGAAGCGCAACTTTAAGTTCCACATCTCAGACCTAGACAAACATATTTATTCATGATTCCTGCATAGGGAGGGGCCAGCAAAGTGTTAACTCTGGCTGACAGACAGGACAGACATATTTCTCTGTCTGGGAAAGACTCTGCGCCACATTGTTAGGTTGTACGCCATGTGCTGTGGCTCCGCACATAAACACCGCGCAGCGCTAAGGCTAGCTATTACTCAGAGCCATGGAAGACATCCAGTTTCTGTATAAAAAACAACGTATCGATGCCATCAGGATTCTGTCAGTGGACACTGTAAAGCCTTTATAGACCTGTAAATGTAGGCCTGTGACTTCAAAACATAGTCCTCGTGACAATTATGTGCAATTATCACAATGGCGAAATGGAGGATAATGCACTGAATGATAGTCCTTTTCCTTTCTGGTTTAACTGCTGCAGCCCTTGATTATGAGTGAAACTAACTGTAAAGTCTGTTGCTCTTTGAACACTAATGGAGGGAAGTTCACGTGTGGTTCTCCATTGATTTTGATAGATTAAGGGAGAGGCGGCATCGGGAATGTATGCAAAGCGATCAAGGAGAGACTGTTGAGACTCGGCCCTAACCTCCTCCTCCTCACCGCTCAACAATCCTGTCATTATCCCCTCTTCCCACCAGGGTGGCCCTGGAATTTTCCTCGCAAAACAGCGTAAACAACAACAACAAAAGATAATCATACACAGTGACGTTCTAATTTAGCGAGAGGGAAGTTGTAAAAAAGGGTTGGAGTTTGTTTTCTTATGTCTCTCCTCGCGGACCCGCCCAGCGACTTCCAAGGGTTTTGCAATGATCTACAATGGGAAAAGAAATGAAACAGTCCGAGTCTAACAGTAACTTGTTCTATGCAAGTTGGAAAAGCCCTTGTTTAATGGGACACAGAACAGAACCGCGTTCATTTATCATATTCGATTCTGATTATTTGCAAACGATGGAGACGGATGTGATTTATGGGCACTGTGCCTGTTGGGCTTCGTGCCTGATATCCAGTTCTCCTAGCTGGCATTTTGTGTTGTGAGTATTGATGTCCAGCAGCGCCAGACAGTTTGCACGGCCGCGGCCATTCCAAACAGAACCAGTGTTTTGTTTTTGTCTCTGAGCCGCTTAAAACAAACAGGGCCGAGCAGGTAGCTGCGTCTGCATTATTCCAACCAGGCCCCCACATCTGCTGCCTGCATCCTGCCGATCCGGGCAGCAGAGAAAGTCCGCATATCATTCCTCATATCCACACAAACTTAATAACTGTTTTTCTTATTAGAGAGATCAGTTGTATTGTCTTACATTCCGGCATTGCATGAGTGGTTTGAAGTGCATCGTATACCTTAGAATCTAAGGTATACGATGCACTTCAAACCACTCATGCAACGCCGGATTAGATGATCAAATCAATTCAAGTCCTGATGTCTTGCTTGAGCATTCAGGCCTGCTTGAGACATCAATGTATGGGTTTAATTTCCTCAGAGACATACATCTATCATATGACCATATGATATTGTTATAGTGTTACAATCTGTGAGGAGTAATGCCCCCCTGCCCTTCTCTCTCTCTCTCTCTCTCTCTCTCTCTCTCTCTCTCTCTCTCTCTGTGTTTCTGTCAGGTCACAGGTGCTCCACAGCTGTGGCGGGAGGCATCTGGCACGCAGGAGGAGGGTGGAGACGCTGGTGGAGACGCTGGTGGAGATGGTGGTGGAGAGGGCAGGGAAGGGCAGTGGAGGGCAGAACGGATCCAGCTTCCATCCTGGCTGTGGTGGGGCGGGTTCCTGGCACCGTGATTTGATGCACAAAGAGAAACAAAAATCACATTGCCAGGGATTTCCACTCCTTCACAGCTCAACAGGTGACCCAGCCGCATCGGTATGTTCCCTTTGTGGGATGCTTTTGTGTAGTCTTCTTGGCTGTTTTCAATTGATATCAGATACTGCCTGTTGCCATGGAGTTCAGAGGAATAAATAGTGGGGAAATCTGACCAGGGAGAGCTGAAGTTCAGATGGATGTTGTTTTTCAGATATCTCTCACAAGACTTCAACCTTGTGGAATTGGTTTCTTACAAGGAAAAACCACAGTAAAACACGTGTCTCCTCTGAGTGTTTTGATGCCTCTCAAACTGCAATTGAATGTGCAGCTGCTTGAAATTGAAACTGTCTACACTCTTCTCCCCTTTCAAGTCAGCCAGGAAGTGAATCTAAATGCATTTGATAATCGTCCAATTTTAAATAATGTATCAAATTCTTGGAGACGTATCACGTTTCGGCACTTGGAATGTCCAGTACCTAGGGCTTTATAACCAAGGAGACTGTTTCGCTGTTTGAAATGTAGGCAAGGAGGATCACCTCATTGGCAGCACACTCTGAAATACAATATGGAACGAGCCCCATCAAAGACGACGTGAACTTTGGCATCGCAGGCTTCAGAACCACCAACGTTACCAGCGAGTAGTCACGTAAAGGTCTGCGTGAGTCTCTGTTCCCTCCACAGCCAGCCAGCCACTTGCTAAAGGCACAGAGCTTAGCTAATTGGTGAGCATTGATCCCTGCTATGTGTTGTTCACAGTGGCTAAGTTCAGTGCCTGAGGTGAAATAGTTGATTCGACGGAGGGGATTTGTTCCGGTGAATGGAAAGAACTTGATGATCTTGGATATGAAGAAGGGAGGGGGGAGGAGGAGGGAGGCAGAGGAGTGACGAGAGATTAGGCTGAGGGGGAGGGGAGAGGGGGAGACGGAGACTAGGGAGGTGGGAAGAGAGGAGAGGAAGACTGGAGAGAATCAGGAAAAGCGTGGGAGAGTTAATGACTAAGAATTACGGTCCCATGCAGGACCTGTGTGGGTCCATGGACCACACTCTGCAGGTTCTAAGCATGCAGTCGATCAGACCACACAGCACCTGAAAACATTGTGTTTGGATTGGTTTTGCCTGGTGCAACAACTGGGCAGCCTTTTACATTTGGGTTTATGAAATGTTAACCTATGCGACCTATGCTTGGCAAGAATCACCATGCATACCCGAAATATTTGAACGGATTTCAGATACAATTTGACCCAGGTTTGATCTGGACTCAAATGTGCCAGAGGGTCTATTGGATTTGAGGAATGTGGTGCTAAATGTCAGACCGGTCGGGGCATGCCCAGTTCATGTCCAATTGACTTAGCTCAGCACCTGTGTGCCAGTACTTTTGGGCACCAAACAACAGCCTGGACTTAAATGGTGAAAATGAAACCTTATCACACTCAGAGATTGTTTGTTCATTCTGTTTTCATCGCATTTACACTTTATTATGTCACACTGACATTGTCTCATGTGTGTAAATGTTTACATTTTTAAATGCTCTGTCCTAGGGTTTTAAAAATATCTACTGTGTGTGCGCAGACTGCACCGCCGTCACAGGAGGCGCTGTTGGGGCTGTGCCCTCCCGTGCCTACTGAACTGGTATCAGTGTTTTACCTGAAAACTGGCTCAGTTCAGCAGGAACAGGAGTGGAGCCCACTAGCTAGCCCGAATCTGTGATCCGCATTACCTCATCGTCCTCCAATCAGCGTGCAGCGAGACAGCCCAGCCCATGTTCCAGTGTTTCAAATTGCTGTGCCCTGTTGTTCCACGCCCCCCCCCCCCCCCCAAATAGTCCCTCGGGGCTTTTGGCTCCAGTCATTGGCCCTGCTGAAATCAAAGCCGAGCATTCCGACCTGTCAGGCGACTGCGCCGAGCCCTGAAGTGTATCCAAGGCAGTGCAGCCGGAGTTAGTTGACTGTCCCTTTCTTAGCCAAAAGTATGAATGTTTCATAAGCCCATTTACCATTTTCTGCTTGATAGGTAGGCCCTGGCGTACTGAGCCGCTGTGTGAATATCGTTACATACTGATGCAGTCATTTTTGTTGTTGTGCTGCTCGGCCTTCATGTAAAATTTATTTCAGCGCGGCGTTCATCCCTTGACAAGGCTGCAAACAGGTCTCTCTCTCCCTCTGTCTGTCTGTGTGTGTGTCTCTCTCTGACGCTCTCTCTTTTCTCTCCCGAGCTGTCAAAAGCCAGACTGAGACTCCGGTTCACCGTGAGGTAATCCCAGTGAAATGTCTGCTATGTCTGTGCAATTGATGTCACCAGCCTCCATTATCATCAGTGATTGGGAATGTGTGCAATGCTACCTCATCCCCACTCTCCACTTTGGAGATAACTCACAACCACCAAAGGAGAGAGTGCTTCATCTTGAAGACTTTATAGGCTTCGCGTAGGAAAATGGAAGCTCATTAGCCAGCACGATGGATCTGCTCTTATCCAGCAAGCCCATTGATTGTGGTTGGCGCCGTAAAACTGCATTTCTGTTAGAGCTCGAACCTCTGTGGATAGAGGTCCCATTCTAGCCTTGGAAGAGATTAAAGACAGGCTGGAAAAATCACTATTTCATCATGTCAGCGGTGGGATCTTGTCTTCGGGGCATTGTTCCAGCCAGGTGGTACCAATGAAAAGTTAGGAGATGATTTGTGTAAGCGGTTAATCTAACTGAATATAGAATACACTGGCGCATGAAGTGCATTATTCAAAATGCCAGTAAGTTTGCTAACTACTTTGAACCATTTTGAATGATGATTTCTTTTGACGTTACAATGTTTCATGTAATGCATTTAACCAGCCTGACAGTTGAATAAAGTTGAAATGTACCCGAGAAAGAATTCTAGTATTGTTTTTGTTTTTAATACAATAATAAAAGATAACATCATTGATCCCCAGGGAGAAATTGGGTCATCGCAGCTGCGACATACAGAGGAGGAGGGAGAACAAAGAATAAAAGGTAATAAAAAGGCTTAGATTAACAAAGGATAGAAACAGAGAGAAATTAAAATGAGACATTGAATATCTCTGTGATGCTTAACAGGATGAAAGGATGAGTTTGGCCACCTGTTTAGCAGCGGGCTGTTAGCGGTTTGCTAACAGGTTATTGTCGGCGCTGTAGCGGAGGACCTCGACTTCCAGCAAACTGCAGAGAGCCACCGGTTCAGTTACACTTGCTATACCCAGTTGGCTGGGCTGCCTGCTGCTGCTTACACTGAAATCATAAACATGACAATACATATTCCCAAATTCTCATCAAAAAACACACACGCACACACACACACACACACACACACATACGCAATTACACGGCCATAAACGGGTTAGCCAGACCAAAGCCTCCAGCTTTGACCACATCTCTCATTTGAGTATCCATAGAGTCAATGTCCCTTTCATCTCCGGGGCCTCAAAGGCTGAGCAGATTTCATGATGTGGCCGCTTTATTGAGCCTGATTCTGCTTTTGTTGCCCCATTCAGTCAGGGTCCGTGTGGTTCTGGCCCATCGCTGGGTAATTTGGTTTCGGGCTGAACGGGAACATCTGTTCTACAAAGCCTCAGTGCCTTCCGCTCCTCCTGCCTCACAGCATGTAAATGGGGAGTTATATGAGGAAAAACCAGTCGACTCGAGGCTACTGCTGCCGCTCGGGACCCAAGAACCTGGAGTCACGACCCGAAACCCAAACCCACTCGGCAGCAATCTCACAGACGAGGGAGGGAGACGAGTGACACAATGCTTTGAAATGCAAAGTTCAGGCCAAACCTTTGTGTGAAGTCATGTCGAAATTATAGTTGGAGTGACTTGTGATATGCTTAATTGATTTCATATGTACAGTAGGAGGTTTTAAACGACCCAGGGAATGGCGAGCAGAAAAATATGTTTTGTGGTATAACACATTTACAGGGATTATTATTTTGTTATAGACTGCATTATACATTTAAGAATGATATATCCAGGCCCGTATCCAGCGTTTCGAAATAGGGGAGGTCCAGCAAGGGGAGGCGGATTCGGCGGCGTCCGAAAAAAGTTTGAGGGTTTTTCCCCCCCTTTTTTAGCCATATTTAGAGTAATATATCATTTTAAATAAAATTTTTTTTTAACCTTTTTTAGCCATATTTAGAGGAATATATCATTCTAAATCAACATTAGGATTATACTGTTGTGATGTCATTATTCAGTATATTCTCTTTCATGTCACCACCTGCTTTTTATTTTTTTCTCTGAAATATTAGGGGAGGTCCGGACCTCCCTTTCCTCATAGTTAGATACGGGCCTGGATATATCACAAACAAGACGCACTTTCTATTGTGCTGTCTGGGACCTCATTCTTAAAAGGTATGCACACATTATGGGGCCTATGAACAATTTTTAATGTTTTTTTTATGAAATATTGATCTGGAAGACAGTGGGATGCATGAATTTTGGAGATATCATCATGCAAAACATTAGACTAATACATGCTGCAGAATGCGGATATAATCTTGAAGATACCATGAAATGGCATCTTTACTTCCTGGATTTGATGCATTTCCTGTTGAAACAGGATGTCGGGGGGGGATTGTTCAAACATCTGATGGTTTTATTGGTTAGAAATTTATATTTACGCCTAGAGCAGCATGACGTCACCATGAAACATACCAGGAAGTAAAAGTAATAGGCAACCCGATCGGCAGAATAAAATGTCGCCATTGTACGTTTGTAGAATCCACAGAAATATAAAATGCCATACAATGCAGACATTTTAATCTGGCAACTGGGCTGTCATAGGTGTTCATTTCATGGGGACTTTAATAATTTGCTTTTATCATATTTATTCAAATGAAATTTTGTAAACATCTGTTTATATATATTTTTAAATAAAGACATCACAGAAATACAGTACAGAACAAACACAAAAGCAACAACGCCCTCGCCCCCCCAAGAAAAAAGTGGAGAAAATGGTGGTGACGCATGAGGAAGATTAGATTACATACAAATTATCAGATATAAATTGACAATGACAAAAGACAGTTAGCTCGACAAAACCTCAATCATTACACTTTCCAAGAAGGCTGACAATAGGTTGCCAGATTTTCTGAAATACCCCTTCTTGGTTTGAGATAGTGAATGGGATTTTCTCTAGGTGTAACACATTTCCTAATTCCTTAAGCCACAAATCAAATGTTGGACACTTCTCCGATTTCCAGGACTGTAGCAGCAGTTTTCTGGCTAGCAGAGTCGATAGAGAGATGGCCTGCGCCTCATACCTATCCCTCACCCTACCCGGCTCAACTACCCAAAAACAGAGCAGTTAGAGGATCAGGAGGAAACTCCTTATCAAAAGCTTTAGAGAGAAAATTAAATAATTTACCCCAAAAGGTTTGCAACTTATGACATTGTATGAATAGGTGAGATAGAGTTCACTCATCGTTAAAGCATTTCACACAGAGGGGTGAAGAGTCCTTGGAAATCTTATGCAACCTAGAGGGAGAAAAGTGCAATCTGTATACCACCTGGAATTGTATCAAAGCATGCTTAACATTTATAGAACTACTGTGAATATTGTCAATACAGGCTTCCCACATCTCATCTGTCATTTCAGTGTCCAATTCTCTCTGCCAGTCTTCCATGAATGTTTTGATGATGGACTGTTTATATTTTGTAGACTGCCATAGAAACGAGACACTGCGCCTTTAGTAAGTGGTTTAATAATCAAAAGACTATCCAAAGCAGCATGGTTAGGTTTTCGCTCATATTGAGGGACATGAGCCCTTAAGAAGTGACGCAATTGTAAAAAGGTTACAGCCAGGAAGGCAACTAGGCCAAAAAGAACAAATATTTAGATGAGCTATTCAAATGAATTTAAGTTGGAATTAAGCTCAGAGTGGCGTAGCGATTATTGTCGTTCAGCCGGAAAGGCCGAGGTCAAGTAACCTGACTCCGCCAGACGGGGCGGTATTGCGTTCACAGGATCACAACAGTGAGACAGATTGTGAAGCAAACCCATCCCTTTGGCAGCATCAGGTTAGAGGTTAAGCCCTTCTCACAGCAAGTATCAACCCTGCTGAAGTGTCCTTGAGCAATCCTTGAGTATTTGACCCTGACCTCTCACCTCTGACCTTCCTGTGGAGGTGGGCAAGCGAAAGACATTTTTCACTTAGGGGGGGATCCGATCAGGGGTGTAGTGGTAAATACGGAGGTGGGTAAGCTATCCAAGGTGAGTAGTTTACCCACCTTGTTTTCCCTCATTGATTTATATAGGTGATCCGAAAATAGGTGAGTAAACTATCTGCCTCATTTCAAAAGGTGGGTAAACTGCGTTTACTCGCGTTTACCCTCCACTACACCCCTGGATCCGATCCATAAATTATCTCCAATCATAATAATAATAAATAAACAAAGAAAATGCATTTTCTTTTTATAAATGAAAACTTGAAACAACAGACCTCTCCCAAAGAAAACCTGTGTCCTCCTCAGTCCTCCTCACATTGGAAACTTTGTGAAAACTGAAGCCACATCATCACCCTTGGAACATCTTTCACAACACAATTAGTGAAGTGGTCACGGTGTCTCAGCCAAAGCAGGAGAAGAAGAGTGAGAGCAGGGATTAAGGAGAGTAGAAGAAAACATGCCCACATACATTCCCAAGGTTGAGAGCAAAGTCACTGCCGATGGCCGAGATCCAAACCCGGGAGAAAACCGCTGTTGTCTTTAATAATTGTCCTCAAGATTGAAAAAGCTCCTTTGTGTGCTTGTGGCAATGTTTCCACCTTGTTTGAACGTGTTATTTTCTTTCTCTTTTTCTTATGAAAAGGTTAATCGCAAAGGCTTGCTGTGCACAATGTGTCTGCCATCCCCATTTTCTTTCTCATAACCCCCATGGCCTGTTCTTCTTTGTTTCCGCTGCCCCACTATCTGGAATCTGATTTTCTTTTTTAAGAAAGAGGAAACAGCTGTGCCCCAGAGATGGTGTAGCTGTTAAGACCCCCATCTCCCCACATGTAGCCTACTGTACCCAGCGCTGGCCTACAGATCTCTCCAGAACCTTCTCTCTCTCTCTCTCTCTCCTGTGTCCCTCCCCCAGCTTTCTTTCTATCAACAACATACAAAAAAAAAAGAAAATGACAGAATGAAGGCGAATGGCCTGAGGAAGAAACAGCTGAGGAGAGTCTCGTCTTTCTCCATTCTGTCATCCTCCCTTTCCTCTTCAGCTGTCGTCTTCCTACTGTGTGTCATCAGGTCAGAGTCAGTGCGTGGGAGGTGGGGCGATAATAGACAAAGTTTGTATGCGTTTATGCACTGCTGAGGTGGAGATGCGTGGCCCTAACTGTGAATAGGGCTGGGTAAAAAAAAAAAAAAAAAAAAAATATCGATATCAAATTAATTTGAAGGAACTGATATCGATTCATAAATCCCAATATGCTTGAAGGCCAAATTATAAAATCAAATCCAATGGCACCGCAAAACAAGAGAACCAGGGTCTCCAAATCCTCAAGGCGAGATTCCACGGCCAGGTGCAGGAGAGAGACACACAGACACACACGGCCAGGTGCAGGAGGGAGAAACACAGACACACACGGGGGAACAGAAATGGACTTGTATGCAAATGTTTGACTTGTTCGTGTGGACACGCATGCGAGAGAACGCCCTTCCCCTCTTTTGTTCTGTGTTGGCAAGAGCATGATGTCAGCTGCCCAGAGGAAAATGGCGACCGCTTTGACTGATTGGGTATAATTGTATCCACAACACCGAGTATTTACACAGCCATTATTGCTGTCTGAATGTGGAGTGGGACGTTGTAAGGTAGCCAAACACACACATCGTCTTTTTTTTTCTTTCTTTTTTATAGGAAGGCTTTCTTTAGGGAGCGCGTCCATCGGGTCAAATAAAGAAAGAGAGAGAGAGAGAATTTCCTGATGCTGCCAGTTTATGAAATCATCCTCTGTGTGGCTGAGAAAGACCAGATAACCGCTGACCTCACAGATACCTGGCTGTCACTCTCTCCATTACCTCAGTGTGGGAACACACACACACACACACACACACACGCATGCACGGACGCACATGTTAACACGTAGCTTGACGCACACATTAACACTCACACACAAAGTAGCTATTGTGCATTCGGTAACACTTTATTTGGATAGTCTGCCTATAGAGTCTACAGAGTATTTGTAACATTTCAACAGCTTATTAGTTGACGTTCAACTGTTTGGCCTTGTCTGTAGATGTTTGTCTGTAGATGTTTAACAGATGGTGTTTGCTTCCTGTTCCACACACCTGATTCTCATCACCTGGAGCTACTACATTATTCTGAGAATATAATGTTCATGTGTCTCCTGCATTACATCACTGGCTTGCTGGGGGAAGCTGCAGGGCTGACTCTGGTTAGTCCTTGGATGGCAGACCATGCATCTGGTGCTGGAAGTGGTGTTGCAGGACCAGTAGGAGGTGCTCTTCCCTCTGGTCTCACGAATAATCCCCATCCCCAATGCCGCAGGGCAGAGAAAGGGACTCTGTCCTGTGAGTGAGCAATGTCCTTCGGATGTCCGAGGTCCTGACTCTCTGTTGTAATTAAAGACCCCATCGGCACTCTTCGCAATAGAGGGGTACGTGTAACCCCGGTGCCCTGGCTAAAATTCCCATATAATATATATTATATACCCCTCCATCATGGCTACCTAATCATTCTTTGACATCTAATTGGCACTCTCTATAGGCAGACCCCCTCCACACCCCCTCCCCTCTCCCCACACCACCGGTTACATGTTGCCCCTCCTCTTTCCCATGATGGCATTGTGTACCTCAGGTTAACAGCAAGCCTGCTGCCACTGGGTTCATGCAATAAGAGGCTGGAGAGGAGGAAAGAGTGAGTGAGTGAGTGAGTGACTGACTGACTGACTGACTGACTGATTGACTGACTGACTGACTGACTGACTGACTGATGAATGAATGCAGGGTCGGACTGGTCATCAAGAGGGTTAGCCTGAGTTTTCCCAATGGGGCAGGGCAGCCTGTGGGTCAACCTGTGGGTCAGCAGTGAGTGCAGCAACATGGATAGGAAAAGATTCAAACAAAAAGTCTCAAGCTGTTTAGTAGTTCTGCTGTAGACTGATCGGCTCCATAGAGGCATGCATGTGAATGAGGACCCTAGGTTATTAGATCTCATGAGACCATCTTTCTCCCGCCGCCAACTTAACTTTGGTACATTCTTCCTTTCATGTACTGAGCTGAGCTGACAATGGCAGACTGATCGTGTTGTGCATAAATTGTGTCTGAGTCGACTTAACAAATGATCATGGAAAAGCAACAGAACAAAAATGGGGCCGAAGAATTAAGTGCTAAATAGTCCCTCAGGACAGATTTATACCAGAAATTGATTAATTGCCCCCCCCCCCTTCCCCCGCAGTAGAACTAATAGTGCAACATGCAACAGCAGCAGCATTTTAGCTGTTATGCTGCATTCAGGTGCTGTCGGAATTATCAAATTACAATTACAGCAGTAAAGAGTAAAAGTGAAGTTCAAATTCTGTATGATCTCCAGGTTGCTGGGATGTATGGGTAGTAAGCATAAATCATGTCAATAACTAATGGTACAAATTTTATTTATTAAAGTTTGAAGTGAAATGTATCATCCAATATGTAAAATGGCAACTTCATTTGAAAGATTCTAAAAAAGAAAAGGAAAAAAAAACCTACGACTCCAATAATATTTTTAAACAATATGTGATATGTGAGAAGCAGGTCGGCAGTGGAGGGCCAAATAGGGTCAAATTTCAATTTTTAATTTGACCTATCTATCTATCTATCTATCTATCTATCTATCTATCTATCTATCTATCTATCTATCTATCTATCTATCTGATGGAGACAGATTTTTTAATTAGGCTAATTAGCTAATGATGTCATGTCATCAGTGATGATGTCATCAGTGATGATGTCAAAAGTGATGTCATAAGGCTGCACGGGTGCACGCACACACACACACACACACACACACACACACACACACAAGGAGGCATTGTGACAAGACTGATCAGTGATGTTACACACACACAAGGAGGCATTGTGACAAGACTGATCAGTGATGTCATAGGGGGGCGCACACACACACACACACACACACACACACACACATACACACACACACACACAAACATGATGTCATCAGTGATATCATAATGGGGCACACACACACACACACACACACACACACACACAAGGAGGCATTGTGACATCACTGATGCAATAACACACACACCCACACCTGCACGCGCCAATAGGGCAGGCGAGGCCACGCAGCAGCCAAGCTATGGGCGAGGCCGCGCATCGGCCGAGCCTAGGCAGCGAGCGTGCATAGCGCACGAGATGCCTAGTTTTTATATATAATCCTAGTCGACACCTGACTGACTGACTGACTGACTGTTTGACTAGTTGAGTGTCTTACTGACTGAATGCCTTTTCCGTTTCAGTGTTTGACAGTTCCAGAGATCAGACTCTGTCATTGCTTCCCTCTTTAGCCTCTGTCCCACGGTTTCGTCAGGTTCCCCCTGACGAAAGCGAGGCCCGACACGTCACCTCGCCCGCTGCCTTGTGCCTTCGCCTCTGCTCAGACAGTACATCATTAGCTGTCTGCAGAACACCTGGAGGCAAAGCCAGCCAGGTAATTACTGAGGGGCGGGCATGGCCGCGTCTGCACGCAACCATCATTAAGCCATCGCACCTCGTTTGGAGTGGAGAAAAGGCCTTCTTGTTGCAGTGAGAGGGAGACACTGAAAGAAGGAAAGATTGGTGATCAGCCCCCTGACATGTCAAATATGACATGTCAAAATGTGACATGTCAAATATGATACAACAAACGTCTCTGAGCCCCGGGCTAATAAAGCCTGGAATTTTCTGCTGCTTTTTCATCAGGCACCGGACCTGGAGCCGTGCCAGGACCAGAGATGAGGGAGGCTGATCCCCTACTCTTAACTGTAAAGATGCAGGAATTCATGAGTGGGGAAGGGAAATGTCACACACACAAACACGCATACGATTAAAAAACACACGAAAAAAACACGATTTCAGACGGAAGCCCGTCTTTATTGTCACACGAATCTTTGTCTGTCTAATCTTTCATACTGAACAGCTCGTTCAGATGCAGCCAAGAATGCTCAGTTTGGCGATTCTCTCCTTTGCCAGACGAGCTATCTGCTAGCAGCAGAAATACCACAATCAGATACTGTACATTTGCTATGGTTATCAGCAGTGTCAAATGAAACAGATTTCTGAACTAATGTGACGATGGGGATCATTACAATTTGATCTGTCTAATTCAATTGGCCAGTCTGGAACACAATTTAATTTAACTGGCCACTAACGAGCCACCATGTTTGGGTGCCCTAAATGCAGAATTGATTCTGGACCTGTTAGTGCTACGGTCTTCATAGTTCGGTGTGCAAAACAAAAATCTGAATTTACTCATTTACTCACTACATTTAAAAGTACTCAAGTAGAATATCTATAATTTCAATTACTCAACTCAAGTAAGAGTAAAAGTATAGCATTAATAAAATACTTTGCACGGGGGCACACACACACACACACACACACACACACACACACACACACACACACACACACACACACACACACACACACACACACACACACACACACACACACATACACATACACATACACATACACACACTAGCAATGACTTATTTGCTTCCATAACCACCAAAAAAAGAAAGAAAGGAAAAAAACAGGAAAAGGTTTTGAGGGGAGCTGGCCTCAGAACTTCTCACAGGGGTGCGATTACTCTGGAGAAACCTCACAAATGACTGCAGAGACTGGTTTTTAGTAGGTGTGTGAGAGACTGGTTTTTAGTAGGTGTGTGCGGTTATGTGTGTGTGTGTGTGTGTGTGTGTGTGTGTGTGTGTGTGTGCGCATGCGTGCGTGTGTGTGTGTGTGTGTGTGTGTGTGTGTGTGTGTGTGTGTGTGTGTGTGTGTGAGAGAGAGAGAGACACTGTTTTTCTGCATCTTTATGATCAAAATCAAGTTGCTTCATTGTCATACTGTATGAAGTGTGTGTGTGTGTGTGTGTGTGTGTGTGTGTGTGTGTGTGTGTGTGTGTGTGTGTGTGTGTGTGTGTGTGTGTGTGAGAGAGAGAGAGAGAGAGAGAGAGAGAGAGACACACACACACACACACACACTGTTTTTCTGCATCAGTATGATCATACTCATTGTCATACTGTATGATGGTGTGTGTGTGTGTGTGTGTGTGTGTGTGTGTGTGTGTGTGTGTGTGTGTGTTTTGGGTGTGGACCACCTTCTGAGCCTGAGCATATACTTCCCCATCAAACAAAACAAGAGCAGCAGAGATCTGTACTCAGCTTGAATTATGGTATTCACACGCTCAGCATCACCACCTCTATACAGTAAGTGTCCTGCTTTGCTGTCGGTCAGCTAATTATGTGTAACAGATTTAATCAATTTCTCAGGAGAATATTGGAATTGTTAAAACTGATTTCACAATTATGCAGATCTTCATGAGAATTTACAATAGTAACTATGAAATATTTTTGAGTGGTTTATATCTGTCTGCTGTCTGTATTTTTACATTTTTGCCCGACTGATGACATCATCAGTGATGTAATAAGATGATTTTGGTCATTAATGATGTCACTGATGACATCACTGATTATGTCACAATGTCAATGACATCATCAGTGACATCATTATTGACCAAAATCATCTGATGACATCACTGATGATGTCATGGACATTGTGACATCATCAGTGATGTCATAGGCATTGTGACATCATCAGTGACAGTGATGTCATCAGTGATGCAAGTTGGCAAATGTGCGGCAAGGCCGCGTAGCGGGCGAGCCTAGAGTTTATGTATATTTAGCTGTATATTTATGGATATTTGCATTTGTGTGAATGCTAAATCAAGTTGCTTCATTGTCACACTGTATGATACTATCAAGTGTGTGTGTGTGTGTGTGTGTGTGTGTGTGTGTGTGTGTGTGTGTGTGTGTGTGTGTGTGTGTGTGTGTGTGTACTTTAGCAGCTCATCTGACACAACAATCTCAGCCACTGCGTGGGCGGCCATTTCAGGTAAGAGGGATAAAAGCGACGTTCTTCCCCTCTCACCTCAACGCCTCATTTCCTCCTTTTAGCCGACGCTGACGAGCCCGTGCAGCTCTCACACGTCAGCAGCAGGAATGCCTGCCTGCCCTATGCCGCCTGAGCGGCTGGCTGCCAGAGCAGGGCTGCATCTCAACAGTCACTGGTAGCTCCCTCTCCCTGCCTCCTCATCCATAGGCATAGGAGGCATAAAACAAACAAGTGAAGAAGTCTGAATATGAATCACATGAAGATCAGATTCACTTTGAACCCTAGTTACAATAAATGTACAGGAATCTGGTACAAATTTCAAATTCCTGCGTATTTCTGAACACTGAACACATTTAATCGTCTAATGCTTGCATACACAAGGTTGAATGTACTGTAGGAATGCCTTCATCATTGAAAGCATTTTGGGGGAAATATTGCAAATTATTTCTTAGGAACAGGGATTTTTTTCTTTTAATTCTTCCTTGGGTTAATCTTTTTTTTTGGGTCATTAACATGGGTTTGTGATCATGACTCACACAAAGAGAGAGAGAGAGAGAGAGAGAGAGAGAGAGAGAGAGAGAGAGAGAGAGAGAGAGAGAGAGAACACACACACAGACCTCTATCAGTTAGGTGCCAATCCAGCTCCTGTAATTTGTAATAACCGATCCTCCATCAACCAGTCTAATATCATGCATCAGTCATTTTCATAATTTCCACTCTTATGTTCTTATTTTCATGGCTGTCATGATTGTGTGAGTTTCATGTCAGATTTTTTAAAATTATTTAATTAATCATCACTGCCTGAGGTAGGAAAAAAGACAATGATACATGACAAACAAGAACTCTTAGGGGCGTCTGAGTAGTGCAGCGGTAGATTCCTTGCCTACCAACAGGAGGGTCTCAGGTTCGAGGCCCCGTGTTACTTCCAGCTTGGTCAGGCATCCATACAGGCACAATTGGCCACGTCTGCGGGTGGGAAGCCGGATATGTGTCCTGGTTGCTGCACTGATCGGGCGTGATCCTCCCACATGCTACGTCTTGCCGGTCAAACCCCTCGTTGTCAGGTGAAAAGAAGCGGCTGGCGACTGCACATGTATGGGAGGAGGCATGTGCTAGTCTAAAAACAAAAACGAGAACTTTTAAAGTGTCACAGTTAGGGTCGCTAGTTTGATCATTAACAATAACAAGGCTCATGTCTAGGGGTTGACTAGTACCAATGACCCCCTAACATGTGATAAGAATATCTGTCCCTACATAAATAAAATGAAGTAAATGAAAATGACTCCACAAACAGATACACTACGATACGCTATCCACTAACAAGCACACTGTTGCGGCTGGGTGCCGCCATCTTGTGAAAGGGCAATGAGAGGCTGCTGGAGTGCGCCTACGGGAGCCTAATATGGACATCGCCCCCGCCCTCCCCCTCACTAATGGCCCATTTCCACCGCAGGTAGTAGCGCGGTCCCGCTCCGCTCGACTCGATAAATTGTCTCATTCCACCGGTAAAAACCATCCCAGCCCGGGTTGAGTTGGGGTTGAGTCGTGCTATTTTTCGTCCCTGCCTCGTCGGGGTTCTAGGGCTGTGAACCCAGGACCATACGGTGACGTGAAAACATTGTTGACGACTGATTGATTGGTCAGGCAGAATCGGGTTTACTCTGTCTATCTACTGACTGTCAATGCAATGCTGCATACCAGTTTAGTGGGCTTACCTTCTCTTCTGTTATGTTATTTCCACCAGTCTTTTGTGTTGGTGCCTTCGCCTCTGGTGAAATAAAATCGTGGCGGTGGTTTCAATTGTTTTGAGAGAGAAAAAAGTCTGCTGGTCAGGAAGCCCTTGTAGTTGAGTGCAGCGCGCTGTTGCGCCTCTCCCGTCCCCGCGCAGCGCATGCATGTGAGTTTGACTAACAACAAAGTGATATCCATTCTCCTGGCCGATGCACATTCGCCCATGTACACTGTAGGTCATTTAGAGGCACCAGTATTTCATAAACAGTTTAAAAGTTCTGTGGATGGATTTAATTGTAACATTATGTTATAGCCTACTTCGGTGTATAGGCGGAGGACAGATATGCGGTCGCTATGACGACCAGCTGTGGGCGGGGGTGGGCGGGGACAGATGATCGGCGGTTGAAGCAGAACATCCATCGGGCCGAAACGAGTAGAGCCGACTGGTGACGAGCTGTGCAGGGCAGTAAAATGTGGTGGAAATGAGCCATAAGAGCCAACATCCACTCCTTTGATAGACAGCCATAAATATGAATATATGAATCACACATGAGCTGAGAGGGGCTGACTGTAACACAAGTGTATTGTTCTTTTGAGTATGTAAGAGGCCTTGATGCCAGTTGACAATCTGGATCCTTATGATACTTTATCTCATCGTGGTTAATAAGTTAGTTAGTAGATGATATCGGCTAGATTGCTGTTTCTAGAACCCAGAAAGGGAAATAACATATTTTTTAAGGTGGAAACTATTCTTTCAAATTAGATGTTTATCTATCTAAAAATAAAATCAATCGAATCTTCAAACTTCCTTTTACAGTGTCTCTATAAGGAATTAAACTGTGAAACTATGCCAGAGAAACCAAATTTGCATAGGCCTACTGTCTGTTTATTGAAAGTTTTAGACCATTGGGTTTCTTCTGTGAAAGTCCCTCTGATATGCTTGAGTTGAGATAAAACAAGTCTTTCCAGGATGCAGAGGTTTAAGGACAATACAGTACCATATAGGACTTAGGGATGGATACTACCATGCTGAACCTTATCTATCTATCCTGCCAGACAGTCATAATGAATTTATCAATAAACTGGGTCTGTGTATGGGGCTGCAGTCCCAGCTAGCCCTCGCCCTCTCTGTACTGAACTTCAATCACTCAATCTGTCAGAAAGCAGGGAGGTCAGAAAGCAGGGAGGGAGAGCGGCCTAGAAAAGGCCTCCTTGAGGAGTGTTATGCAACATGGCGAAAATGAAGGTCTGTCAGAGGAGAAGAGCCTTCAAAAGTAAAGAAAATAAACATTTTCCCTCAGGCACAGTTACTCACACCACTGTTTTGCAAATCCTGTACTAAACCGCTGAATGAACAAAAATATTGTTTTAAGGAGGGATGAGAAGATGTCAGTTTACTGTGGTGGGATATGGTAAGTCTAATGTTCACTGCAGCGTCTATTAAAATTAGAAAGCTATTCATCATGCAGAGTTCAGTACAATATTTCCTTTTCAGACTGGGAGGATAAAAGCACTTTGAATCAGAAGCCTTTTGATAATATGTCTCCCTCCAGAGGAAAGTGGTGGTATAGTATAGTTATTATGGTAAATAAAACATTTGTTCATTCAGTAAAATAAACTTTATTTATATTTCATTCTGTAAAAAACATCATAGAAATCTTTTTTTTTTTTACAACAATTGAAACAGACATTTGCATTGTACTGTATATATAAATTACATTAACTCCTGTAAATAGCAGTAGTTTAAAAACCTAAAACATGCATTTACAGGACTAGGCATCTCGCGCGCAGTGCGCGCTCGAATCCTAGGCTCGCCAGCTGCGCATCATCACTGATGACATTACTGATGACATCATCAGTGATGTCACTGATGACATCATCATCATGTGTGTGTGTGTGTGTGTGTGTGTGTGTGTGTCTTTTGTGTGTGTGTGTATGTGTGCATCACTGATGATGTCACAATGCCTCTGACATCACTGATGATGTCACAATTTATGACATCACTGATGACATCGTCACTTGGACAGACAGAGAAACAAACAAACAAACAGACAGAGCCCCAGCTCCCTTTCATATAGATATAAAAACTACAGTGTAAGTCAGTATACAGAAACTATACAATAACATTCTGAAATGCGTAAAGAAAATAAATGGCTCGTAAGGCAAAAAAAATAAGGGAAATATCTATATATATCTTCTATATTGCAACCTAAGGGAAATAAGGGAAATTTCTTCTACACTGCAACCTCTAAGAAAAAGTATTTTTCTCTGTATTTTATGACTGTGTGCAATCAACAGTTGTATGACAACGCCTTATACATTCAAAGCAAAACTCAGAGGAAACGAGTAGATGTGTATCTGTGTGCACAGGTCCTGTTTGTTTGGGTGGGGAGCGCTTTGTGGTTAACCACTTGAAACTGACAGGCAGGTGGTAGTGGAGCTCTGTCTGTTTTTCTGATTCTTGCGTGGAGTCGACGGTGGTGAGGC
The DNA here is from genome assembly GCF_964638095.1 of Poromitra crassiceps. NCBI lineage: Eukaryota > Metazoa > Chordata > Actinopteri > Beryciformes > Melamphaidae > Poromitra > Poromitra crassiceps. Next base: position 15,731,829 of record NC_139632.1, read on the forward strand.
CACGCTCAGCTTCCTGACCTTACTGAAACTGTTCCTCAGGCTGTCCCTGCGTGTCTCCGTTGAGCTGCTGGTCTCTTTGGACAGGAAGGTGTCCGGGCAGCAGAAACCAGCCTTCAGGCAGCAGCAGCACAGCAGGCCGGCGATAGCCTTCCTCAGCGGCCTGCTGCCCTTGGCGTAGATGATGGGGTTCAGGCCAGAGTTGAGGACCGCGAGGCAAATGGCATAGTCAGCCAGTTTGAACAGAGGGGCACATTGGCTGGAGGTGCAGAAGAAGTCAACCAGTAAGAGTAGGAACAGAGGCCCCCAGCACAGCATGAAGACCCCTACAATGATGATGACAGTTTTGAGGAGATCCATGGAGCTCTTGCGATTTTTCTGGAAGGTCATCTGTGACTGGTGCACGTGCCTGAAGATGAGACCATAGAGCACTCCAATGGCCAGGAGGATGATGAAGAAGATGAGGAGGCAGAAGAAGATGTAGGTCTTAGAGTAGAGAGGGAGGAGGCTGGAGCAGTCCTCCAGGCTGCACAAGCAGTTCCACCCTAGCAAGGGGAGGAAGCCGATCACCAGCGCCAAAACCCAGCAGAGCACCACCAAGGTGTAGATGCGGCAGTACGACTTCCTTGTTGACTTCTGGGAAAGTGGCGTTATCATGGTGATGTAGCGCTCCATGGCGATCAGCAGAAGGCTGAATATGGACGCGGCCAGGGACACGAAGACGATGCCTTCCCTGAAGAGCCAGAGCTCGGGGCTGAGGCGAAACGTCTGGCTGCCGGACATGCAGATGTTGACCACGTAGGCAGTGCCGGTGAGAAGGTCACTGAGCGTGATGTTGGCGATGCAGACGTACACCCAGCGCCGGCTGTGGTAGATGCGGGAGACAACAGCTATGAGCACCAGGAGGTTCTCCAGGATGATGAAAAGACTGAAGAACAGGAAGATGCCCGTGGAGATAGTGATGTTGTTCTTGTTGCATGAAACATTTCTGTTCTGCAGACGGCTGGTGTGGTTGTAATGCTGCCAGATCACAGAGTTGATGCTGCTGCATGGGGCGGTGGCGTTTGAGATGCTGGTGTCGCCGTGGTAACCGGAGTATCCGGGCGGGGAACGATACAAGTCGGGGCAGGAGGACAAGATGTTCATGGTGAAGGCTGGGTTGGTGGAGACCGGACGGGCTGTGGGTTGGGATGATCTCAAGCTGGTTGGGTCCGGCTGGTAAAAGCTTCGAGCTGCACTGGAACTAGTGGGGAACTCCTGTTCTCAAACAGGCTACCACACTCTTACCACTGGAGCTCTGCTAACACATACCTGAGAAGTGATGAAAGAAAAGCAACATCAATAAAGTATCTAATATTTACAAATCACACAAATCACAGATCACAGAACCTAAAATCCCCTGGCGCTCGCTATGACAGTGTTGTTTGCTCCCTCGATCAGCATGCTTCAGTCCATTTAAAATGATGAAACATCTCCCTCCTGCGCCACTAAACTGTGGTTAACAGAGGAAGAAGTAAACAGCTGCAGACGCTCTTTAAATCCAATCGGCACGTGGAGGAAATACACATACTGTATGATTTCATAAATGCATGATGAACAATATGATCTTAAATCTAATCAGCAGAGCCAACTGTATAACAGTAAATAGTAAATAATAAATAGCAAAAAGATAAAAATAAGAAATCTGCACATATTTCGATATAACTTTGAGCATTTTCATTGTTACTATTGTAAATCTTTTCATGTGAGCAGTAGCAGAATTTTTGTATTAATCTTCAATAAAGTTCTGCGTAATGCCACAAACGTTGAAATTGTGAAATCTGTTTTAACAATTCCAATATTCTCATGACAAATTGATTAAATCTGTTACACATAATTAGCTGGCCTTATTTAACAGCAAAGCAGGACACACAGTACTTACTTTATAGAGGTGGTGATGCTGAGCATGTGAATACCATAACTAAGCTGAGTACAGATTTCTGCTGCTCTTGTTTTTGTTTGATGGGGAAGTGCCCACACCCAAAGAAACGTGAGCGTGCACACACACACACACACACACACACACACACACACACACACACACACACACACACACACACACACACACACACACACACACACACACACACACACACACACACACATGCACGCATGCACACACACACACACACACACACATTTACACATACACATACACAAATACAAACACACATGCAACAGAGATTGCGGTCACATTTGTTCCATCACCAACAGTTTAATTGTGAAATTTAGAATGTGACAGAAACTTGGCAAAATATGTTGTTTGCCAAGTGCTACTGCTTCTACTGCTTCTTTCAGAAAGATAGGCCTACATACACAAAATCTACATTTATGATTTTATATGCCATCAGTTGTGGTACATCAAGATTATTATGTCATTATCATCATCATTTCCCAGACATGCAACTTTCACTGCTAGTGCAATGTCCTTAGCTGATTAACGGGAAGGACTGTATGGTTTCAACACATGTATGCCACACTAATAGATGTACACTACGATAGAGTAAAAAAAATTGTGTGTAGCAAGACTCACTTTCACACACCACAGGAACACAGAGAGGCATCATTACAAAATAATTTAATTGGAATTTATTTTTTCTCAATAGTTCACAGAAATAACAAGAGAAAAACAGGAACTCTCAATCTGATGGAGAGGGGCCACTCCCTCCCTGCACACTGCACAGCAGAGTTTCAGACCTCGGCAGCTGTGGTAGCTCGGTAAAGCCTATCAGTAGATAAGGCGCCACCACAGCAGAGGTAGGAATTCCAGTAACAATTTAAATTGGTCAAGACTTAACTTGATGCATGAAGAGAAGACTTGAGACTTGACTTGATGCATGAAGAGAGAAGACTTGAGATTAACTTGATGCATGAAGAGAAGACTTGAGACTTGACTTGATGCATGAAGAGAGAAGACTTGAGACTTGACTTGATGCATGAAGAGAAGACTTGAGACTTGACTTGATGCATGAAGAGAAGACTTGAGACTTGACTTGATGCATGAAGAGAAGACTTGAGACTTGACTTGATGCATGAAGAGAAGACTTGAGACTTGACTTGATGCATGAAGAGAAGACTTGAGACTTGACTTCGGTTCTGGTGACTTGGGACTTGACTTTGACTTGTACTTTGATGACTTGAAACGGTTTCTAAAGTCTTGACAAAAGAGCTTGTGTTTGTGTCAACTTGGATTGAAAAGTGATGAGATTTGTTTCACCAGACAACTGAATTTGAATTTGAAAGGGACGATTTAATTGAATTTAAGTGATTATAGAAATCAAACTCATGTTGCACTTACCATGTTTTTATACTACTAAAAATACTTGTGCCTCAATACTTGTGCCCGACTTAAGACTTGAGCGAAGATCACTGGGTCACACCCAGGTCACACCTCTCACAGTATCACTATTCATGCTCTGCCCACTTACCATTACATGAGTAAACCGCTAACTACCCACCTGTGGAGCCTATAACCACAGGCTATGCAGCAGCAGGCAGTAGCAATGAAGCTCAAACCACTTTCAAAACTCAACCATGAGCCCATAACATACTAAGCATCTCTCAAGCACTGTTGTGATGCCACATTTGACCACTTACTGTACCGTGGAGGGGGGGGGGGGGGGGGGGGGGGTTGTCATGAAACCACTTCTCAAATATGAGCAAACCCAGAACATATGACCAGACTCATTGCTTCTCAAGGGCAGAGTGGAGAGTTTCCAAAAACCTACTGTATGATTATAGATTTCTAACTCTCAGCAAACTAAATTAGTTTCTATTTGTATCCCTGCGCTATAATTATCATTTATCAAATACTTCAAAAGCATGCTGCTGTGGTCTGAAAAAACATTGAATGAAACCTTTAAGAAACTCTCACTATAATTATGTCAATATTGTTTTTCTTACTCAGTTTCAAGGTCAAGTTGAGTCAAAACACGTTTATTTGTATAGCCCTAATTCACAAGCAGGTCTCAGAGGGCTTTACAAGGATTATGTCTAGCTTGCTAATCATCACTATCAATAAACAGGTTGAACAATCTTATATTTGAGAGAGAGAGAGGGGGGGGAATAGGGAGGAGGGGGGGGGGGAGAGGGGAGGCAGAGAGAATTGGGGGGAGAAAGGGGAGGGGGAGAGAATTGGGGGGAGAGAGGGGAGGGGGAGAGGGGGGTAATGGGGGAGAAGGGAGAGAGAGAGGGGGAGAGAAGGGGGCGAGAGAAGGGAGAGAACAGGGGGGGTGAGAGAGGAGAGCAGAGACCTCCCCTCCCCCCAATATTTTATTTTGTAACTTTGTAACTTTCAGAACATTAACAAACAAAAACAAACAAACTCAGATACGGGAAAACAAAAGAAAGGGAAAAAACATACATATACAGAAAAAACAACATACATCGACACTCCACGGTGGCTCAGTGGTAGAGCTGTCGCCTCGCAGTCAGAAGGTCCTGAGTTCGATTCTCGCCTGGGACACTGCGGGTGCTGTGGTTGTGTTCCCCCCATATCTTCAGTCCCTACTGCCCAGGTGGGGTATCTCGTCGTAAGGGCCTTTCTGTCTGTGTGGAGTTTGCATGTTCTCCCCGTGCTCCCCCAGGGGGGTTCCTCCGTATATAACCCCCCCCCCATTAAAAACATGGAGAAGATCACTGTACACAGCAGTGTTACAAACAGAATATATCTTCAAAAAGATATATTCTGTTTGTAACACTGCTGTGTACACGAATATATTACTTTGGGATTAAATACTATTTTTGAAAAATTCAAGGAGCTCCCTTCTCAATTATCTTTCATTTAGGTCCATCCCAGCTCTACTTCTATGTTATGACTCAAGATGAATCATAGCAACTCTCCGGTTAGCGTAACATCACCATTAAAGAGCAAGAAAAGATCTCCTGCAGAGCCTGTGGAAGATTGCAATGTTAATATTGATGCAGAGATAATGCAAAGGGAATATAATTGTGATGCAGTAGACTTACATAATATGTATGTATTATGGTAATGAAGCATGTGTCGAAAGTAAGCCTAAATGCCTGTTATTACTACTCCAAGAGTTAGGGGGCACTGTGCACTGCAGGCACAGTGTCTGGGATGAACCACAGGTCAGAGGCGAAACAGGGATAACAGCTGCTGTGGCCTGCATATGTTCTTAAACTTTTGTGTCTGTTAAATAAACCTTGTTACAACTTACTCTCCAGTAAATGGACTCATTTAAGGGTTAAACGAAACTTCTCACTACACATGCTATTGGCGTCCCCCCGTGAAACCAAACAAGCCAAGGCTAATTTCGCACAACTTCTCCTGTTCAGTAAGTCTACCATAAAGCTATAAAAATGCAGATATGCATAATGGTAACCTAAGTCAAGTGATGCTGCCGGGAAATCCAGCTGCAGCAACCTGAGGTGTCAACAACACCCTTAACAGTTGAAAACGCCCTTCCACTGAATATAAAAACTTCAAACATCACTACCCACAAAGAGCTCACCACAGCTGTTTATCTTGTTTCCACCCATGAACAGACAACTTTTGGCTTTTGGTGGCTTTACACAACATTGTGGCCCAACCCCCAAAAACTATTTCCATAGTGCATCAGATTACTCTCACTATCAATAACACTTAATACTATATAATAATAACAACTAATAATAATAGTAGTTTGTTTTTCATGTTAGAGATTGGACATACACTGAAGGTATAACATATCAGGGAAATCTTCCTGATATTGAGCCGCAGTTTCTTCTGCAGAATCCAATCTCTGTTGTCTAAAAAAAAATCCTCCTGTAACTTGTCTGCGTCTTAAAAAAACAAGAAAAAACAAGAAGAAAGCAAGTTGATGTGCTTCACTGCAATGGCCATTGAAATACAGACATGTGAATCTACATTGAGATAAACTCTTTATTTATTTATTTTTATTTTATTCTATTTTATTCTGTTATTACTCTGCTATAATAAAACATTTTTTGGGGACTCTTGGAAGAAAGCGATGCCTAATAAAAACTCAAACTATACTATGAGTCACCCCACTGCAGTCCGAGGTGAAATAGGCAACTGCTTTGCAAATCAAATAGAACTCCATTGGTGCACAACAGAAATCACACATCACCCACTAAGTGTGTAGCAAAATGCATCGATCATGAGAAGTGGACATAAAATACACCACATTTTAAGGCTTAATAATAAAAAATCAAAAAATTAATAGACAGACGAAAATGTAAGAGGCCAAAACAAAAACTGTACAAAACGGAAAAGTTGGCCAATGTGAATGCAGCCAGCCCCATGAAGCGCCGACCTGCTTGGCAGTGAGCAGTCAACACCTGGTGGCCATAAACAGTATTGAATCTTTCTGGGGAGGCAATTATGCACCATCACTCATAGGCGGATTCCCGCATGGGCAAAGTGGGCACATGCCCAGGGCCCTGGAGCCAATGAGGGCCCTTCTCTTCAAAGAACCCACTGGTGGGGGACTGGTGGGGGATGTTTACTACATAATTATATAATTTATATATTTGAACTTTTAAGTAGTTTTTGTGATTATTATTTAGATAGAAACAGTATTTATGAAGGATAGGAACATGTAATATATTTGGGATCAATTTGACCCCCAGGTATACCAATAATTGCTGTGAAAATTGTAAAAGAAAAGAAAGCCTGGTCTTATCCCTCACCCACTCCATGTTACCCCCATCCTGGACCCCTTACAATTCACATACAGCCCAAACAGGAGCACTGCAGATGCCATCACCCATGTCCTGCACACCGCCCTCTCCCACCTGGAAGAGAGAGGCACATGTGAGAATGCTGTTTGTGGACTACAGCTCAGCATTCAACACCATAGTGTCCTCCAGGCTGGTCAGCAAGCTCCAGGATCTGGGCGTGAACACAGGACTGTGTGACTGAATCCTGGACTTCCTGATGGATCACTGCCAGGTGGTGAGAGTGGACAACCACACCTTTTCCTCGCTGACCCTCAGCATAGGAGCGCCACATTGGTATTTCCTCTACACCCACTATACAGTGGGTGACTATGCAGCAACTCAGGCCTCAAACACCATTGTGAAGTTCGCGGACGACACGGTGGTGGTGGGGCTGATCTCCAACGACGCCGAGACGGCCTACAGGAAAGAGGTGAGTTAAGTGGCCTGGAACGGTGTTGCCACGTCAATCACCTCTCCCTGAACGTCTCCAAAATCAAGGAGATCATCATGGACAACAGGAGGGGAGGCGGCACCCCCCAAGTCACCATCCATCGGACAGCGGTGGAGAGGGTGGGCCACTACAGATACCTGGGATTCACCATCCACCATGACCTGACATTGGCCAACCACACCTCCACAGTCATCAAAAAAAGCCCAACAGCGCCCCTACGGGTTCAGATGGCTAAAGAAGTTTGGAGTTAAGGCCGCAAATCCTCAGGGACTTCTACAGAGGCGCCATAGAAAGCCTGCTAACAGGCAGCTTCACCGCCTGGTTCGGCAAACTGCAAGTCAAGGCAAGGCGCTGGAGAGCGTGGTGCGCTCGAACGAGCACATCACAAGATGCCCAACCTGCAGGAACTATACAATCAGAGGTGCCTCAGGAAAGCCATGAAGGCCATCAAGGACTCAGCCCACCCTCACAACAGTCTGTTTTCCCTGTTACCATCAGGGAGGAGATACAGGACACCCAAAGCACGAACCGACAGACTGAGGAATAGCTTCTTCCCTCAGGCCACAAGACCCATAAACAAATAAATAACCCACACTCACAACACGCACACACTCCCCCCATACACAGACAATACCTGACAGTGCAATAATTCAGTTGTATTGCCATTTGCACATTACTGCTGCACAACTTGCCCTGACTGCAACTACTGACACAAACGTGCTATTTTTATTATACAGCAGAAGAGGGAAGCGCTACATGGATCGGATGGCTCATCCACAGATGCTCATTAGTGGGGCAGGTAATAGACAAACATAATCCAAGAGCTTGATGTCAGTCTCCTGGTCTTGATGCAGACCACCATGGAATAAAACTAACTCAGTCACTGCTAGGTCAACTCAGGGTCACTGCTAGGTCTTCATCAGGGACCCTGATGACCCTGACTCATCAGCCACCCCCCCCCCCCCCCCCCCAGATAATTGTGAAATATGTTTTAACGATTCCAAATTATTCTCATGAGAAATTGATTAAATCTGTTACACATAATTAGCTGACCGACAGCAAAGCAGGACACTTACTGTATAGAGGTGGTGATGCTGAGCGTGTGAATACCATAATCCAAGCTGAGTACAGATCTCTGCTGCTCTTGTTTTGTTTGATGGGGAAGTATATGCTCAGGCTCAGAAGGTGGTCCACACCCAAAACACACACCCAAAACACACACACACACAACACACACACACACACACACACACACACACACACACACACACACACACACACACACACACACACACACACACACACACACACACACACACACACACACACACACACACACACACACACACACACACACACACACACACAGTAGTATTGGGCGGGATGAGAAATAGAATGTGGAAACGAGGTAAGCCAGGAAGTGGTGACAAAAGAAAAGAGGCCCAACTCCAGTCAATCAAGTTGCCATATCTGCATTGTACCACCGCTGTTCTCCAACAGAGGGCGCTGTGTTTCAACAAACGCCCCGCAGCAACAGGGCGCCTTCATTGTATTGAATCAGGCTTCGGCTTTTTTCCTCAACTTTTTTTCCCCACCGCTCACAGGCTGCTGGGCTGCTGCTGCTGCTGCTGCTGCTGCTATTATTTAGGCACAGAGAAAGGAAGTAGCGACAGGCTAGCTGGTTAGCTGGTCTAAAGCCATCCAGTTTGCTTGGAAATTATGCACTTTTGAAGCTCTTTCACCTCGCCGAGCAATGTTTTTTTATTTACAGATAGAGATGACAAGTAGGTAACGTTAGGTACTGATTTTTTTAGTGTTTTTTTACAGCCCGGGTTCAGGCTCATTCAGTGCTGAGCTTTGTCCGAGAGGCTCCGTCGTTTGTTACCAATAGGGACTGCCTGCGTCTTTTTTCTGTTTTAAATCAAAGGGCAACGATACTACAAGCAAGACACCGAAACGTTGCGACTTGATTTCCCCCCTCAGCTGTAACGCGGGGAATGCAGTGACGCTAACAGGATTAAGCTCACGAGCCTCACGTACAACAATGAGAAAGACAACCGAGCAAGGTAACGAAAAAAACACGTCCTTGTTGTGTGTGTGTGTGTGTGTGTGTGTGTGTTGCCTTTTGGTATAACGTTATAAGATTGACAGCAGCTTCACTAATTTGTCAGAATGTGTTGTTGTCAAATGAGAAATTCTCTTTGCATTAACCTTATATACAGTCTTGCTTGACAGCAACGGTATAGGAAGTCGTAGTAGTTAACGCTAGTTAATTGACTACTTAATTATAGTGGAAGTAAGGTATCAAAGCATACGCAGAACTGTGGCTTTCTTTACTTGTCTGTGTACTTGTCTTTTCTAACTAAAAACTGTTTGGTTGGTAACTTTACAGGCTTGCATCCACTGTGTGAGTGGAGAAATGTAAGGGCCTGCACGCTGTGACAGACAGACATGTCAGTGGACTGTCTGACTGTCTGTCTGTTTAGTTGGAGTGAACAACACACCGGTTTTTAATGCAGCTCATTCAGTCCCTGCCAGGGAAAAGCAGTCAGACGAGTTGGTGTGGAGCCACTACTACAGCATCTCACACTCTCATACTGTTATTATGTTCACTCCTGTTTGGGTAGAATTGGTAGTTGCTGCACCCTAGTGTGAGTGAGTGATAGGTTGAAACGAGGAATAGATCTACCTGCTGCGACTTTATTAGCTCAATTTGAGGTGGTTTTGGTTTACACTTGAAATTGGAAACAGCCCTTCTCTCCCATTTTACTCACTCCCTTAATTTAAGGAGCATTTGAACACAACAATAACTCCAGCGGTTAGTTACGTAGGCAGTTGGTGTAGTAGGCTTTGGCTTATGCAAACGGACAGAATCTACAGTAGACCTCCTCCAGCTGCCTCTTCCATACAGCAGCGCACCGGCCAAACCTTACCAACATCTTCCACATACACGGAGAGAGTGGGACTGCCGGGGCATGCTCAAGCTACATGACTAACGTCTGGGTGGTGGAAAAAGCTAATCATATAGTAAGACAGCCAATAGCAACAGTAAAATTAGGCATCTGATGTGTGTTTCACTTCAAAGCTCCTCTCCCTCTCTGTTTTACTCTTTCCACTTCTTTGATTTTCGATACTCTCTCTCTGCGCTATTCCAGTGGCATCAGAGCAGGGCCAAATGTGGCAAGTCATTTCCTCTTGATGAAATAATGTAGCCTAAGTATTTACACTTCCTTCTGTCAGACAGGCCGCTCTATGCCTCTGTCAGCCACATGTTCAGTTGTTGTGAACCAGGCTTAGTAGAGGAAGGACTTCAATTTCGGTGCCAGACTAATGTGGAAGTTGATGATTAGTGCCTCGTTCTTAATTGCTTTGAATCTAGGATATCCGAGGTTGTCTCTTTGCAGACACTGTAAAAGTAGCTGACCCTTATATAACTCCTGCAGTAATTGAAATTGTGAGGCAGGAAGCAGCTTTAATAAACGGAGACTTTGCTTTGTCTTATTAGCTTACTGTTATTGAGTATGAAAGATGGTGGTTGTGATTGTATTGAATAATATGCTGCTGCTTCTTGCAGGGTTCCCACAGGTCCTGGCTTGAAATCCTTGAAAGTTTGTGAATTTGAGAAAGAAAAGGGCCATATTGTCTTTGGCTGATGGTTTGTACTCTGCAGCCCCTCTCTGCAGACTGGCAGACAGAGCTGACAGTGGTTGATAGTAGGGGTGGGACAAAATATCGATACCCACGTTATCGCGATATTTCCACCCGCGATACGTTATCGATACACTGGCGCCAAGTATCGATATGTTTATTAATTTTTTTTTTTTTTTTTTTTTTTTTTTTAATAAACAGGCTAAAATATTATGCTGTGTGTGGTAGTTGAAACATAGTTTCAAGTTGACTTTATTTATGTTTGTAGTTGAAACAAAAACATAACTACTGTAGGCTACATGAATGGAAATGTTTGATCATTAATATCTACTTTTAGAAATTATATAGGTAGGTAGGTAGGTTATATAGGTTTTCTTGTTTTAATAGTAATAATAAAAAGACTTAATGTGTAACTTTTCCTCCGTGGTATCGAAAATGGTATGAGTGAGTGAGTGAACTCAGAGAGTTCATGTCAATTCTGCTAATAAATGCATAATACATGATTTTTTGCCTTCAGAGGTATTTTTTTCACTTGTTACACAGGTATCGTGATGTATCGTCTTCCAATATATCGCAGTATCGCAGTATCGCAGTATCGTGATATATCGTTATCGAGGGCCAAGTATCGTGACGATATCGTATCGTGAGCTACTCAGCGATTCCCACCCCTAGTTGATAGGGGGGGTGGGGGGATTTGAGAGGGGGGTTGCTCCATTTTTAGCTGCTCAGCCTTGAGTTGTAATTGGCCGACACATCCCTGGCGGATGCTATTGCGTGAAACTGCGGATGAAAAGATAATTGCCTCAATCATAGCTGTGCCACTGCCAGTATCTCTCAGAGAGATCTCAAGGGACAGGAGCTTCGAGGTCGGCCTGAGAATACACTCTCCTTCAGCTCAATGCCTTTCAATTCCCAACCGGGCTGGGCTTAAGAAGGTGATTTTATAGGTGTAGTTTGTTGGTTAAAGGCAATGACCAGCTCACTCACTGTAGTATACATGTCTATAGTTATTTGATAAATAATCAACCCAAAGCATATAAGAGGAACTTCATTTGTTCCCTAATATGATGATTGATAAAGCAAGCTCCTCTCTCCCTTGACATCACAACCAGAGCAGCTGGCTAGCTTAGCAAACCCTCATTTCAAATGTGCTTTAATGGCGACTGCATGGTTGACAAAGAATAACGTCTAAAGTGATTACAAATTACATTGTATTATGTACTTATTTTTACATTCATATCCTGTGTGAAATGTCTTGGTATTAAGTGTCTTGTGGTTAGCTTAAGCTAAACCTATCTGAGTGCTGTATTTTTAGATGATGACTGAAGAGGTGTGGGGGCTGTTTTTTGCTTTGCAGATACCAGCAGCAATTAGGGGAGGTTGAAGCTTGTCTGTCAGCGTCTCTGGCATGCCTGTATCTTCTCATATGTTCTCACAGGCTCGCATGTGGTGGGAGTTTCTCAAATAACTTGGAAACTCTGTCTGGATTCTGACAACTGTTTGGTTTCTTCTGACAACAACTGTTTGATGATTCACATCTAGTGTGTAAAATTAGGTCAAAGTGGTGACTGGCTACACAGTAACCAGCGTCAGGTTAGCTACACAGTGTCATGAAAGTCAACTTTGACACGCAGGACTTTTTTCTGGCTCTGATGAATACACGTTACAATTATTTTAGCTGTTTTGTTTTGCACAGGAAAAACTGGGTAATTTTTTAAAGACCTAGTCTTTCTTTTCTGCCTAATATGACTAGGGATGGATACAAAAGGAGTCTCTTGCGCGTCAGCCCCTCCGCAAAAGGAGGTCGGTGCTCTCAGGACAGGACAGTATTATGACAAAAGTTCAATGGACAAACCAAAGAGGATCCTGGAGCACACGATTCACTGGAAAATTGCTTTATTCAATGACTAACGTTTCAACGCCTACTGCGTCTTCATCAGAGTCAAACCTCTTTGACTCTGATGAAGACGCAGTAGGCGTTGAAACGTTAGTCATTGAATAAAGCAATTTTCCAGTGAATCGTGTGCTCCAGGATCCTCTTTGGTTTGTCCATTGAACTTTTGTCATGACTAGGGATGGGTACCGTTCACATTTGACAAAAATGACAAAAAAAATTACAGTTGTAAAAAAAAAAAGTCCAAACTTCTCAGAGAGAGCGGTCGATATTCACTAAAGCCTTCATATCTCAGGCTCTGTAGCACATAGAAACATAAAATAAAAAGCATTTGAGAGCTTAACCCTTTGGCTTTTCGTATTATATTTGCCCTAATGTTCATTTTTATCTTGAACCCCAAAAAATCTAATGTAACCCTTCCAAATAAAAAGCCACGGGTTTAAGCTCTCAAATGCTTTTTATTTCATGTTGATAGCTACTATAGAGGCTGAGGAAATACGTTCTGTTGAACCCTTGACAATTACTGCAGCAAGAGTAACGTTAGCGTCACAATCTCTGTTTTGCAGTCGTTGTGAAGACAGTGAAAATCCCCGTTATCTAACAACCACAACGGCAGTGAAACAACTTATCCAGCTAACGCTAGCTAATTAAATAACGTTACCTGATGTTGTAGAAGTCGATGCCTCTCTCAAGTTCCGTCATCATCGTCCTCCAAGACTTCAGCTAATGTTACAGCTGAGGAGGTTCTGCTAACGTTAGCTGTGGTGCGGTGTCTGCTTCATTCACCCTTAGCCTATCTAACATGTTACAGTCTTCAGCATTTAGCTAAATATATCTTGTGTTTGACCATGCTTCCTCAAGTTTGAGGTGTTTCTCTGGCCAGCTTTGCAATTCACATCACAAATGTTGCAACCAGTGTTGTCTGAGTCTATCTTGGTAAAGTGTAGCCACATTTTTGGACCACTTTCAGCTGGTCCTGTTTGTTGATGTTTGCTTTCAGGTGTGTGACGTACTGACGTAACGCGCTCTCGCGTGTTGCCTTAAGGTTCCGTCGGAATTTCTACTTTTACCCACTCTCATCTTACTCAGATGCATTCAAGTACCGAAATTTGGTACCGTTTGTTTTTATGTGAACTGGTACACAGTAGTACCGCCCTCTTTCGGTCGGTGCCTGTAAAAGTACCGAGTTCGGTACCCATCCCTAAATATGACGAGTAGTCGTCGTTGGTGTTGGGTGTGAAGATTGAGTTGTCGAGTGCAATGTAGGCTAACCGTCCATGTTTTAAGCATGAGCGAGCTCCTTATTATAGGCTGTTTCTAGGCTTCTATGTTAGTTTGCTGTATTTTGTTTTAGTAAGTTATCTGAGAGTAATTTAGGCCGTTGAGTGTGACAGAATAAGGACAGCTGAGCAGGTTGCAGATGGCCCTAGCAGCATGCGTCATATCTCTGTGCAGCTGCTGTACTGGCCTGCTATAGGACTATATAGGCTACCTGTGGACTGACGCAGACACCTGCGGTCCCATGGTCCTGGAAAACACAGCCTCAGCACATAGAGTATACTAGCTATCTAGTCTGTCTACAATTGGAGAGTTGTTGTATTCGTGGATGATCGGGTATGAGGTGATTGTGTATTTTTTTTTACCAAGTACACAGCAGGGTTCAAAACTATACTATCCTGTAGCAGGCGCAGCTGTTGAGAAATAAGGCGTAACAAAGAGACAAATGCAATTTACTGTTACATGCTGAGGTATGGCGACTGGCGAAGGGTTCCTTGCTGAGCGCTTGGCAAGAAAGTCAGAGACGTGTAGAGGCCTGTGTTTCTTTACCTCTTCTCCCTCTCTTACTGTCTGCTTCAGGAACACTGGGATGGGCTAGGTGAGTGTCATCATGCTTCCTATTGTTAACCTCTGGCTCAGACGCTGTTATTATTATCATTTCCCAATCCAACACTCAACCATCTCCTTATCTCCTCATCATTGACCTTGACAGCTGATTTGAATAGCTGAGTTGAGGATGATCTCCATTGGGGTTGGGCGAAAAATTCAGATTCCAAATCTGCTTATTGATTCCTAAACAAATTGTATGTAGAATTATTAAGAACCGGAATCGATAAGCAGAACCCGAATACGAATCGTTAAAATCCAAACGATACCCAACCCTACTCCCCGTCACCTGCTGTATTCTCAGCAAAGCATGGTGTGTCGGTGCATGAGCACAGAGCAAGGGATGACTGGAAATGGAAACAATGCCAACAATGAGAAGGAGTGGAACACAGTTCCAGGTCTACCAAAGTGTGTGTGTGTGTGTGTGTGTGTGTGTGTGTGTGTGTGTGTGTGTGTGTGTGTGTGTGTGTGTGTGTGTGTGTGTGTGTGTAAATGGTAAATGGCCTGCATTTATATAGCGCCTTTATCCAAAGCGCTTTACAATCAGTAGGTATATTCACCCATTCATACACCGATGGCGGCAAGCTACCACGCAGGGTGCTGGTACACCATCAGGAGCAATTTGGCGTTCGGTATATTGCCCAAGGACACTTCGACATGCAGACTGGAGGAAGAGGAATTGAACCACCGACCTCTTTTATCCAAAGCGATTAGTGGAGGACCACCGCTCTACCTCCTGAGCTACAGCTTGCCATGCATGCATGTAGCGTGCCACAATCCAGTGTGTAAGTCCAGTGGTGTGACAGCCAGGACAGGAATGCTCCGGGGTGTGCCTCTGCGGCGAGACGTGGAGCAAAATAGCTTTGCATTCTGCAGAGAGCTGGTAACCAGCCTTTACAGTGTGGATTTACAATGACGTGTGTTGTTGGTAGAGATGTACAGACTGAAGATGGAGAGAGCGAGCAAAAGAAAGGAGTGAGAGAGAGAGAGAGAGCAAGCGAGAGAGCGCAAGGAGTATGTTTTGAGTTGTGCGAGCCGACCGAGAGGAGAGGCAGAAAGGGGGAGTTTGAAAATCAAGTCCACAAAGCCCCCTGGCAAACTGGGCTCTTTCAATGTGGCAAGCTGAATTTATGGGCTTTATAAATAGGCCCAGCTGTAATGATAGGGTATAAGTGAGGAATAGGCAGACTGGCCGTTTAGACATGGCCTACATACAGTGCATTTGTTTGTTGTGTCTTCATTCAGCCATCATTCCAGAGACCAACCAAACACATCAGGTCAGGATGATTATGATCAAAGCCTGATTGTGGTGATTATGATTCCACCAAATCTAGGTGTTTAGATTCAGATGATAGGCTCAGTTCTAGGCTCAGCAGAGATTGAACCACGATGTGCAACACACGGATTTTCCACAGTGAAGTGCAAAGCGGTCGCTCAGTGTCATGGAAGGCCAATTTAAACCACTTTCAGACGGCTTAAATATTGTGATACTGAATGTAATTTAATGTAATTTCCAGGGAATCATGACCCCATAGACTGAATCACCGTGGCGTTGCGTTAACAACAGGTACTTCCGGGTAGACAAACACCGGCCGATTGAATTGATCTAAATTGTGGAGATATATCACAAACTTCACTTTTTTATTGTTTATTTATGTTGTCATTTTCAGCCGTAATTGTAATGTTAAAGATATATACCCCATTTAAACACGGTGGTCCGACCGATCTGACAGGTTGTGCTTATTTTATGTACTGTGTTGATAAACCAAATCTACCCAACAGTTTGCTGCGCTCCATTAAATTGTATGTACGTGATGCAGGCGTTGTCTACCCGGACGGTGTTGTAAACAACATTGTGATTCGGTCTATTACTCAGGATAATCCACAGACCTTGTTGTGAGCAGTTTCATCTAGGAACTATTTTCTTTCAACCGAACTACTCCCACTCGCTGTTAGCTAGCTGCTGCTCTAGCTGCAGTTTCATGTCGGAACTAGCTAGCAGCTAGTGGGTGTAGTTCGTTCGAAAGAAAATTGTTCGTACATGAAACCGCTCACAACGCCTTTGTCTTTTTAGATATTTTTCCTATTTCCTTTTATGCTGAATATTGATATGACTGCTATGCTGCGTGCTTACACTAAGACAAATTCCTCATGTAATCTTGTCATTCTGATTCTAATTGTGATTGTAACAAAAAACGATCTAGATGGATAGATAGCACTACTGTGAGAGGCAAAACATGTATTTCGGAATTTAGGGGGAGCTGTCCCTTTAAGCTCTAATTATGGCAAGTCCAACACATTGTAATGGAACTGGCTTCTCTCTCTCTCTCTCTCTATCTCTCTCTCTCTCTCTCTCACTTCCTTTGTACCCCCCTCGCCATAGCTTGGGTCCTTGAGTGGTGACCATCAGGAAGAGGACGTGTGCGTGTGCGTGCGTGCGTGCGTCCGTGCGTGTGTGTGTGTGTGTGTGTGTGTGTGTGTGTGTGAGAGAGTGGACACAGATTGACGGGTTGATTGCTGTTGTGAGTGCTGTAACCTCCCCCTCCATCCTCTCTGCGGTCAGCGATCCTGTCCCTTGGCTCTGGATGATGGGCAGAGAGAGAGAGGGCACACCCCGAGGCTCGCCTGGCTCTGTTTGCTATTAGTGTGCATCATCGCCCGTCTCTGTGGGCCAAGCCTGTCAAGTCCTTCTGCTTAGGCACTGCTAATGAGGCCCAGACACTTAGAATGCCAAGGTTGATATATATTATTCACGCTAATTGTTTGGAATCATATTGACAATCCCCCGTCATTTCCTTTCCACGGATATTGGTGACTGTAGAAGTTTGTCATTCAAATGGAAAGAACATCCATGGGAGAGTATTTATTTTTCTTTAGAGGCTACACGTACTCTCTATCTATCTATATCATTTGGCCTGATTGCCATGTTTTGTAACGTGAAACGCCATTCTTCACAACAAAGCAGCTCTGTAAGGCCTGACTCACCTCGCCCCTCCCCCCCCCTGTCTTATCTTTCACTAGCCAGAGCCGTGGAGGTGCAGAACCGCCATTTGTGACTGTATTTCTGAATGGCTTTTATGGTCGTTTTAGTGAGGTGAACACACAGAGCTGTACAAATAGTTTCCTTTTATGTTCTTATGAAATGTATTTCTTTTTTGTCCTGACCAAACCCCTGCCTGTGTGACAGAGATGAATGTTAGCCTAGATACTGCAGTATGCTTCTTCTTCCAGCTGACTGTCTGCAGTAATAAGGTTTTTATAGCCTTTATGGACATACATTTACATTGACAAATTATAGGAACACACCTGTGCTTTCCATGACCAGGTGTATCCAGAGCCTTATATATAGAAGAGTCGCAACATCTCTGCTCACTCCAATGGACCAGTTCTTTTACTCTCAAGAGTTCCCCGGAAGTAAGGTTCTGGATTAAGCAGCACTGTCGAGTTGCAGCAAAATGGACAGTTTGTGATGTGTAGCATTCAAAAGTAGCGCGAGCCTCCTTCCTGGCTATTCATTGACTACTGAGTCACACATTTTGGACCTCCGCTGACGCCACTCTCTTACTAGATTGCTATGGGTGTATCTATTCCTTATTGCTTTCACCTATTGGATACTCTGCATCTGTCTCACACATGTGATGGGAAGATGCAGGAGAGGAGAGAGATTCAATAATACATTTTAAGTCCTGAAGAAATGTGAGACTTCATTCTGCAATGATGTTGGGGTGCAGGTGTTCCTATTAATATTTTGCACACTCAGTATGTCCCTCACTGTTCCAGGCACTTGTGTGTTGTTTAGGGGGCTAACTCTGAAAGGATTGGATATATCCATTAGCTCTAGTACCTTCCCTAAGAGGCTTGCTGGGGTTCGCCCAGTCTTCAGTGACCCAATCCAGTCGTCCAGCTTGACAGACAGAAGTATATTGGGACAAAGGAGATTGGTCTTCTTGTTTGTGTCTGGGATGAATGGCTAATTTCTCCCTCCCTCCCTGTGTTGCCCACTGGCACTTGGGAAAGCTTTGAAAGAAGGCGGGCACAGCAGGGCTGACAAACTGTTCTCGTTCTTCATGCCAGGCTAGAGGCTAGCCACTGTATAACATGCCAGGCTAGAGGCTAGAGGCTAGCCACTGTATAACATGCCAGGCTAGAGGCTAGCCACTGTATAACATGCCAGGCTAGAGGCTAGCCACTGTATAACATGCCAGGCTAGAGGCTAGAGGCTAGCCACTGTATAACATGCCAGGCTAGAGGCTAGCCACTGTATAACATGCCAGGCTAGAGGCTAGCCACTGTATAACAGAAACATGCCAGGCTAGAGGCTAGCCACTGTATAACAGAAACATGCCAGGCTAGAGGCTAGCCACTGTATAACATGCCAGGCTAGAGGCTAGCCACTGTATAACAGAAACATGCCAGGCTAGAGGCTAGCCACTGTATAACAGAAACAGGCCAGGCTAGAGGCTAGCCACTGTATAACAGAAACATGCCAGGCTAGAGGCTAGCCACTGTATAACATGCCAGGCTAGAGGCTAGCCACTGTATAACAGAAACATGCCAGGCTAGAGGCTAGCCACTGTATAACAGAAACATGCCAGGCTAGAGGCTAGCCACTGTATAACAGAAACATGCCAGGCTAGAGGCTAGCCACTGTATAACAGAAACATGCCAGGCTAGAGGCTAGCCACTGTATAACAGAAACAGGCCAGGCTAGAGGCTAGCCACTGTATAACAGAAACATGCCAGGCTAGAGGCTAGCCACTGTATAACAGAAACAGGCCAGGCTAGAGGCTAGCCACTGTATAACAGAAACAGGCCAGGCTAGAGGCTAGCCAGTGTATAACAGAAACATGCCAGGCTAGAGGCTAGCCACTGTATAACAGAAACATGCCAGGCTAGAGGCTAGCCACTGTATAACAGAAACATGCCAGGCTAGAGGCTAGCCACTGTATAACATGCCAGGCTAGAGGCTAGCCACTGTATAACATGCCAGGCTAGAGGCTAGCCACTGTATAACAGAAACATGCCAGGCTAGAGGCTAGCCACTGTATAACAGAAACATGCCAGGCTAGAGGCTAGCCACTGTATAACATGCCAGGCTAGAGGCTAGCCACTGTATAACATGCCAGGCTAGAGGCTAGCCACTGTATAACATGCCAGGCTAGAGGCTAGCCACTGTATAACAGAAACATGCCAGGCTAGAGGCTAGCCACTGTATAACAGAAACATGCCAGGCTAGAGGCTAGCCACTGTATAACAGAAACATGCCAGACTAGAGGCTAGCCACTGTATAACAGAAACATGCCAGGCTAGAGGCTAGCCACTGTATAACAGAAACATGCCAGGCTAGAGGCTAGCCACTGTATAACAGAAACATGCCAGGCTAGAGGCTAGCCACTGTATAACAGAAACTGGGAAAGAGATGACAGTGTTGTAGCAGCAGATACAGTATCTGCATCTGCACACAATAGCCTATTCCAACACTATTCCTCGTAAACATTTTTTAAAACTAGCTCGGCTCATATTCTGAGAAATCTAGGTAGAAGCCAGCCCCCCCCCCCCCTTGCACCTGGATAAGTCCCAGTTTTCTATGGCAATGCAAACACTGCATATTGTATGTGAACTCTATTTCTCTGGTATATACTATATTGTTATTTTCATGTCACAGTCGGCCTTTGACATACATTTCTCAGCCTGCATGTAGCAGTGAAGGACAAGCCACACAGGAGCAAACTGCACTGCTGCAGTATGACGAGTGGACTTTGTGTCGGCTGTCTGGCTTGATCTCTGTTTGTGTCCAGGTCTGCAGACTGCAGCCGAGTCCCACCAAGGGATGCCTGAAGGGCTATGGAGAGTGACGAGAGAGAGAGAGAGAGAGAGAGAGAGAGAGAGAGAGAGAGAGAGAATACCTCGACGAGAGGCATAGAGGGAAATATATAAAGGGGGGGTACAGATTGAAAGAGAGAGACAAGCTGAGGGTAGAAGGAGAGAGAGAGGGAGCAGAAACCGTAGACCTTGGTGGTGTGTTCTGATTGGCTGGGCTGGGCTCTGTTCTGTTTGCTTTTGCTCTATTTTTACCCTCCAGTCTGACTCTGGTCACTGCTGAAGGACTCATATGTAAGTTACATTTCATGTGAGGGGAATGATTCAGATGTGTCTGGCTGGTCTAGGTGGGAGAGAGAGTGGTAGCAAGAGACTTTCTGTGATTCATACAGAAGAGAAGAAAATTGTAGTGCCCTGTGCTTTTGTAAAAATAGCTTGGTGGTATTATTTGTCTCCCTATCTTTTATAGCACTGTAAAAAAAAAAACATTGTACTGAAATTAATAGTCGATCAATTGATGGCTGGTCGACTCGACAGAAAAAACATTTTGATAATTGATTAGGCTAATTGTTTAACTCATTTATCAAGTAAAAACACCAAATGATTTGCATGCTTACCCCCCTATTTCATATCATCATAAAATTAATACATGGGGTTTATTTGGCGGCTGGTCAGACTGAGAAAGCAATTGGTAATTGGGATAGTAATCTACAGATCAATCGATAATAAAAATTAATAGTTAATAGGGCTGCAAATGCAATTAACAATTATTTTTTATGAATCATGTCACAGCATACTCTGCATCAGTTTTGTTCTTTGGGTTTTAGTATGTTAGTAGGTTTGAGAGTGTGCTATTTCTCCCCCAATTCTTCCAAACAGACAAGCTCCTTATAGCGAAGCATCCTGCTGCTATTTATGGTGTGCATGTAGAAAATGTAAGACTAGTAATTATGTTACTAACATGAGGGATCATCCCTGCCTACCAACACAAGGGCCGCAGGTTCGCTCCCCCGTGTTACCTTCGGCTTGGTCAGGCGTCCATACAGGCACGGTTGGCTGTGTCTGCAGCTGGGAAGCCGGATTAAGGGTATGTGTCCTGGTCGCTGCACTAGCGCCTCCTCTGGTTGGTCGGGGCGCCTGTTCGGGGCGGAAGGGAACTGGTGGGAATAGCGTGATCCTCCCATGTGCTACGTCCTGCCGGTGAAGCTCCCCGCTGTCAGGTGAAAAAGAAGCAGCTTGCAACTGCGCATGTGTCAGAGGAAGCATGGTGCTAGTCTACGGCTCTCCCCAGATCGGCAGAGGGGTGGAGCAGCGACCAGGGCAGCAAGTACAATTGTAGGAAATGGCGGAAAAATCAGGGGGGAAAATAACATGAGGGATCTCCCTGTACCAATGGGCAGAGCATAGCATTGACACTGACCTGTTATAGGTTTTCATTCCTGTTTGACCCTTTGGCACACATTCTAAAACATGGTAGACTTGTTGCACAGTGAAGGAAGGTTTACTCTGTATTAGCCAGGTTGAATCTCAGACAGTTAAATTTGTCCCTGCTATATGTTGCCAAAAGGATCAGTCTGATGTGGTGAGATCAAAGCCCCAGACACACCAAGGTGTCAGTCGGCCATGTTTCAGCGTCTGTCACTCTACTCTAGTATTTGCGGTGTGTGCCGCACTATTGGCTCTAGTCCGCTTTGATGGCGGCTTGTCGGCGGCTTTTCTGGCCGATTCAACATGTTGAATTGGCGTCAGGTCGTTGGTGAGAGAAATCATTCTGATTGGCTGGTCAGGCGTAGAGAAATCATTCTGATTGGCTGGTCAGGGGTAGAGAAATCATTCTGATTGGCTGGCCAGGGGTAGCCAAACAGCGCAGGAGAAGAGAGTGCACACACACAAAATGCTCTGCTCATTTTCCAACTTCATCTCATCGGAGAATTCCAAAACACGGATATTTTCACAACAACGTGCCTTTGGGAAATCCTGCATGATATCACCCATCGAGTGCGGGTTCTCCTTATTTTCCACCTCCGCCTCTTCCTTTCTTCTTCCACCAGCAAAAGAGCAGACGTGCTGACGACGTCAGTGCCATCTGCAACTTTGGATCAGACATCTTCTCTATTAGAACTACATGTAGCTATGTTACCAACATGTTGATGTGAGTGAAGTGGTGGTAGGCAAAACACTGCTTTGTTTCATGAACCAGGTCTCACGCAGGCACAGAACGTACGTGCTGCTAGTCGTGTTTGTGGTGTGTTCAAATGCAACTTCCTTTGCAGGTCATTGCAGCTGGAGTAGGGATCTTTCCATTTCATCAAATATAATCAATTGGGATATGGTGTGTGGATTATTATGTGTAAATAATTTTAGATGAAACTTATCTCAAAGCCCTAAATGTGCATTATTCCCCCTGGCAACCCCTGGAACCTTTATACACATGGTGTGGGAGTGCTCGGCCTGTTTCTTTATTTTGGAGAGAAGTTGTCAGGAAGATGTCCGTAGTGCTGAGAGTCACTGTTCCTTGTTCTCCTGTTGTTTTGTTGTTGAATGATGTAGTTACTGGGTTGAATGTATCCTTGAGGCAGAGGCGTTGGCTGTTGCTGGTAGCTCAAAGATGGAAGGCTCCTCATACTCTGCCTTTTGAGCGAGGGGCATCATCTTCAGCGGTGGACCTGGCTGTCCTGGAGATGTCAGTGGCCCGTATGCATGGTGCTAAAGTAGAACATATTACGATGTGGACTGTATTTATTGAAGCCATGCGTGGGGACCATGGACATCTCCATGATAGCTGGGTTGTGTTTGTCTCTTCTTTGCTTTGTGGTGGGGTCTGTTCGCTTGTTGATGCTGCCTGTGTCAATAAGATCTGTTCAAAATGGCTTCTGTGATGGTTGAGTTTTGTACATGCTGAAGCGGATATCTTTCTGGGTTTGTTGGGGGGGGGGGGGCTGCGGGCAGGGGGGATATATGTTTTGAGTGTATGTGTATATGTGTATGTGTATGTATAGTTTTGTGGTTTTTGTGTTTCTTTCTTTCTTAGGTGTCTCTGGGGCTCAAGAGGTTGGCCTGTCTCAAACCTTTTCTGTAGGCAACAAAACGTCTGTGTTTGTGTTGTGTTGTGTGTATATGTATGTGTTGTGTATATGTATGTGTGTGGGTGTGACATGTGTGAGAGTAGGGGGCGGAGCTTAAGGAATACTACGTCTGAACTTGCTGCAGTGCAGAGTACAGTGACTATTCTGGTGCCACAATGGAGTCATGTGTCTGGGGAGTGTTTTTCGAGCCGAGTGGCCCACATGAGTGAGCGTGTACAATATCCCCTCTGTCTGCCTTTCCCCCTCACTTCCTCTTCTCCACTTCCTGATTCCTGCCTGCAGCTGCCCCACATCTTCAGACGACCTGTGTGTGTGTGTGTACGGTGTGTGTGTGTGTGTGTGTGTGTGTGCTTGTGCTCGCCCACGCTCAATAGGAAGGAAGTGCTTCCTTAACTTGAGACCGACCTGCACAGCCGCTGTCTGCCTTACACCACAGTGCACACCACCTGATTCAGATAAACAAGCTGTCTGATCATTGGTATATTATCAGAGTAGCTTTGATGCTAAGCTGGAGCA
Organism: Poromitra crassiceps; assembly: GCF_964638095.1. Classification (NCBI taxonomy): domain Eukaryota; kingdom Metazoa; phylum Chordata; class Actinopteri; order Beryciformes; family Melamphaidae; genus Poromitra; species Poromitra crassiceps. Next base: position 15,755,848 of record NC_139632.1, read on the forward strand.
AACGTTTTCCTTGGAGTTGGAGCCAGTCGAGAAGCACAAGTGCCTCGCATCCATGTGCCTAAATGTCCTATAGCGCTACAGTATGAAGGTCCGCATTTGTCCACCGCTGGTCTAAACAAAATCGGGTCTATGAGTCCAACATGACTGCATCCAGCGAGTGATCCTTGACTAAAACGACGGGTCCGGAAAAACTCCGGAATCGCCTGTCACCACCAACCAGCGTGGAATCCCAAAACGAGCCAATCAGACGGAGCCGAGCCTTCTGGATCCCATTAAGGGAAAAGGACGTGCTCCAGCCCGGCCGGGTTCTGGTGTGTTTCATGTGGACACACCACTGCTTTGAATCTAGAGTTTCAGTTCATCGCCCTGATTGAAGACATACATTTCTCTCCCCCGTCATGGTAGCTATGGTAACTATGCGTCAACTATCCTAGCATGAACCATGGGAACAGGAACACAGGCACGGGATATTGGGCAGGACTTTGCAAGTGGATTTGCATGCTAAGCCTCGCGTTGGTCTGTTGCAGCTGCTTTGGAGTGGTTTGATGAAAACACAAAGGCAGTGGTCAGATTGAGTGGTTCAGTCAGTGTTGTTAGCCTGTCAACTCTCCTCTCCTCAGCGGGGTTTGTTGCCCTCAAGTCTGATGGAGTCAAGCGATCGACTGGGTGACGGAAAAGTGAATCAAAGGTACCAGGACGTGGTGGGCTTTTAATGCTAAACAGAGTTCCCTCAAGACGTTTTGCTCTTCTCTTCTACTCCTCCACTAAACTGGCATCTGGACTGAGTTAAAGCAGTAGTGCCAAATGGGAGGCGGGGGGGGGGGCGAACAGTGGGGGGTCGAAGGGGGAGGAGCAGCAGCATGGCCTTCCAGAGTAGCGGTGGGGGGGCTGTGTGAAAGACAGTGGTATGAGTCAGGAGGAGAAGGTGGGGTGGAGTGGGGTGGGACATGGTGGTAGAAGACAGCGGTCTGGCCCAGGGAGAAGGGTGGTGAGAGACAGACTGCAGGGCTTTTTTCACCATCCTCCTGGAATTTGAAATCTTTGTTTTTCTACATTATCATTAGTTAAAATCATTCAGAGTGGCCTTTAACATAAATAAATCATTGTACATCATCAAGGTAAATCAGAAAATGGATGAAATAAAAAACGGCTTTCAAGGGGCAGAAAACTTTCAACTGTGGTAACTTCAGTACAATACATATGATTAATTAGATCCTGATAAAACATGTACGGTGTGGGAGGACCCCCTCGTGGGACCTCTCCCCGCTGCTGGCTGGCCCCGCCCCCAGCCCGCTGCATTTCCCCTGTGGCGCCGCGGTGTGCCAGTCGTGACCTTTACGCCGCCTCCCTTGCTTGGACCTCGCCGCTTTCTGCGGCCATGGATGCACTGTGCCTTCTCTCCCTGTGGGGGGAGTCTGTCCTCAGTGCGCTCCAACCACCCACGTTACGTCACCCAGGTGGTGGTGATCAGCTCACCATGTACAACAGGCGTCAGGGGTCACTGGCGGTGATGTCGGCAACTGACCCGACCCGTCTTGAAACATGGACCAAGGAGTCCCAACGCACGTGCGAGTCAGGGGGTCCAACAAAGCCTGTGCTGCAATGAAAGTAAGGGCCGGCCCGGCGCATCCTGTCCTGTCGCTCATACGTGTGTGTGTGTGTGTGTTTGTATGTGTGTGTGTGTGTGTTTATTTATGTTATCAAGGAGGTTTAATAAGAACTGTGTGCTACACAAAACGGGCCGTCACTTTCATTTTCATCGCAATTAACTGACATCCTCCCCTCATCTTATTTGTATCAGTCCCGGGACGATGAGCGGTCCTGAAGCTGGAGCCCTGGGCGAGACAGACACTGGGGGGTGGAGCAAGGCTGTACCGAGCTCCGCAAGGATTACTGTCCCGCTGTGAGAAGAAGTACATAAAGAAGGAGTTTATTGAGCTGCGGCTAAAATTGGTGTTGAATTCCCCCTAAAGCAGTGGTAGAGAGAGCTTGGCTTAGGAGCATCATAACCGGGCCATTATTCAAACCAGTTGTTTTAAATTAGGCTATATATACTCTAATGTATGTGCTGCCAGCGCAGCCACAAGTGCTCTTTCTATACCCCCCTCCCCTCCCTCTCCATGTCTGACCTGGAAAGATCAGTGCATCAACATGAGGAGGTCATGCCTACCTCTGAGGGATGTCAAATGAACAGCAGCAGCTGGCCAGCGTCCGTTTGTCGATACGTGACTCAGACGGATCAATGCAGTGTGCTCACGTGACCTGATCGTGATTGATTCTCGTTATTATGATGGGCTATGCTAATCTGTTGTGACAGACATGCAGGCCGCTTGCTCTCTGTGTGTTAAATGCCATTGTTCCTCACTTGCATAGAGAAGCTTTGTGGTCTAATAATGTCTTCTTCTGCTCTTGGAGTTGCTCTTCCATCAGCCTACTTGTGGCTGGGAAGGGGGATTTCGACCATGTGCTCTTGAGCTACATAATGATTGAATGGGGCAATATCAACAAGTTAAATAGTGGCTCCCTGCGGCTGCTCTCTCCTTGGCTTTATCCTCTTTAGACACAGGCAAGCAGATGCTCTATAGATCTGCGTTTATTGTTCATGGCTGGTCAGCCTGGGAGCTGACTTAAAGAGGAGGGGGGGAGCATGACACGCTTTTAGGGTGGCCATTTTCTTTTCTTTTTTCCTCCACTTTCCCTCCACGGTCCTGTCTCTCTCTCTCTCTATCTCTGGCTTTCTCACTAGCCCAGTTGGTGTCTGCTGGATGAGTTCATTCCCTGATTGAGGTACTGGTCCCTGCTCAACAAAAGGCAGTGGCTCTATGGGCCACATGGCTCTCTGGTGGGAGGGCTCTGATCCATTCACAGGCCTTTTGGGTGCATCTGCACTCCTTAAAGAGCCTCAACCCCCTCAGGCTGATTTACCACCACTCAGCAGTAATAGGGTCTCTCTCTCTCTCTCTCTCTCTCTGTCTGTCTCTCTCTCTCTCTCTCTCGCACACGCACACACACACACACACACACCATGCACATTTGTGCATGCCAAAGAGCACACATCGTCCACACACAGCGGTACCTCATTGTGCCCGGAGGACAGTTCAGCTTGCCTTGGCTTGGGGCCAGGCAGCGCTGCCCTCTCGCCTGCATGAGGTCAGGCAGGAGGTGTAGTAGTGATGGATACCTCAGCAGTGGAGGGGAGAGGAGCTCACATTTGAATGAGAAATCAGTGCAAAACAAAATTTAACATGATGAAAATTCACCTGGATGCCGTTATAATCAGCCATGCCCAGAGATAGTTGATTGGGTTAAATGTGCCGCCTCTGTGTCTGTCTCCTCCAGTGTCTCTCCCTCTGTCTTCCGTGTCTCTCCCTCTGTCTCCCCTGTCTCTCCCTCTGTCTCCGGTGTCTCTCCCTCTGTCCTCTGTGTCTCTCCCTCTGTCCTCTGTGTCTCTCCCTCTGTCTCCCGTGTCTCTCCCTCTGTCCTCTGTGTCTCTCCCTCTGTCCTCTGTGTCTCTCCCTCTGTCTCCCCTGTCTCTCCCTCTGTCTCCGGTGTCTCTCCCTCTGTCCTCTGTGTCTCTCCCTCTGGCTCCTGTGTCTCTCCCTCTGTCTCCTGGCTGTCTGAAGAAAGAAAAAGAAGTGGAGGTTAATGGACTGCCCACTCTCCTTTACAAACAGATCAGCAATCCAACTTTTCCCTTCAAGTTAATGCATTTTCCTCCAGTCCAGCAGCTCATAGTTTTTCCTTACTGTGTTGTGTGTGTGTCTTGTGTGTGTGTGTGTGTGTGTGTGGGGGGGGGGGGGGTAATTTACAGTAATTTGTCTAGTGTGTGTGGGTTCAAAACTGTGATTCCCTGAAGTGTGCCTTGCTGGTAGAAAGAGTCAGACTCAGCATCACACGTCCGATAAGATCTAACTTGCTCATCTTCAGTGAGTCAGATGCAGTAACCTCTCTGATGACATGGTATACATACACGGTTATTTTTCTGACACATAAAAGGTATTCTATTGGACTTGAAAACCTTTTTTTTTGTGTGTGGGGGGGGGGGGGGGGGGGGACATTTATGCAAACTTTATGATAAAATAGAAACAAAATACAAGATTATTAAATAATTGCCCACAAACTGAATTACTTTTCGCATGTTCTTCATTTGGATGATATTTGGGTTCCTCATTGTACAGGACTCATGTCACTCTTCCTCCCTCCGTTGTAATGTCAAAGCTATAGCGATGATAGGAGCTGCTGGTAACCTTGATACCTGGGCTCATCATCATCATCATCATCATCACCAGGCATCCTCTTGTGTTGCTGAAGTGGAATGCTGGGAGTCAGACAGTATATCATTGGTCCAGACATGCTGCTGACATCATAACCCACTTTCTGTGGGTTGACCTCTGCGTGTCTGTGTGTGAGTGAGAGTACAAAGGAGGAGAGAGAGGGAGTCAGTGAGCGAGAAACATCGTTAACTTTATAGTGAGGTGGAGAGGATTGTAGTTGGGAGTTTGTTGACCTCTGTGTGTCATTGGCCACACACTTCCGGTCAGATCAGCCAGCCAGTCACCCAGCGGTGTCTCAGCACAGACTGCTCACACGGTTATATTGATGTGTTTGTACATGCCTGTCCAATTAACTGTCCATAGCACTGACTAAGAGCCAAACACTCAAGGCTTTCTCACACGGCTCCTAACTGAGGCCGTAAACAATGAACACACATTTCTTTCTTCTGTCAGCAGCATGGCACACCAGACTTGCACTCGTTCCTCATCCTCCTATTCCTCAGGGTGGAGCTTCTTGCTATTTATTTGAAGTGGGTGAGGAGGAGTGAGGAGAGACTGAGTAAGACCTGGTTGGCTTGGTTCAACTCTGCCAGTGTGTGTCAAACCAGCAGCCAACAACATGGCCACACCTCCCTCCCTTCACTGCCAACTTCAGCTTCAGTTATCATGAAGTTACTTCTTGCCGTGGTTAAAATAGTGCATCGTTTATGCAACTAATTTTTTCCCAGAGAGTCTCTCTTTCCAACACACAAGTCCAGTTTGGTGATGATGGGGTATTTAGTCATACCCCTTCTTTCTCTGTGTGCACGCACATGTGTGGGGGAGAAGACACGTTTCTGTATGCACACACACACACACCATTGCTCTTGCAATATTGTGCTGTTCAGAATTATGCCTCATTAAATGGGCCATAACGCTCAGTGTTAACAGCATGGTTCAGTGCAGTATTGGCCCACACAGTAACTGTCTCTACAGTTCCCCTGAGGCAGAGGACTGGAAATCGGTGCAGCAGCCCAGAGACGTGGACATGTGTGGTCTTCTCAGAGAGAATTAACTTTAAGAAGAGCTCCATCTGGAGACTTCATGAGAAAAAGACAATGCACTGTATTTTCTTATCGGTGTTCTACTAGGATGGGACGAGATGCTTATCTCACTATACGGATCTACATGTGATATGTGGTTCACGATTCAATACAGGAAACTGTACGGCACTCTCAATGTTATTTTCATAAATGTGATAGTTCTGCGTCAAAAGTACAAACAACGTATACGCGTTTAGGCAAGTCGCCTTCACGCTGATGAAGGCAAGGCAAGTTTTGCCTTGTACCTACTAGGTTGAGTTTTTGATCGAGTTGTGTGCTCACACTTCGTGAGGTTGCTCACGAAGATCATCGAGATCATCAGGGCCAGGGGGTTAGGTAGGTGGGGTTAGGGGGCCCGAAGGGTATGATTGGTACCTCATTGAAAAACAACTGGTTTAAGGAGTTAGTTAGTAATGCCATAAGCAGCTAAAGAGCCCCCCCTCAGCTGTTCTCTAGTATCTCAACCTCCCAGTAAGCAGCTCAAGTGCCAGGCTAAGCCTCGGCAGAGCAGACAACCCCGGGTCTTATCTGTGGAATGCTGGGCATGCTCGTGGAAGATCTCCTCCGCAGGGAGGAGGCCACACTATCTGTTAGGCTTTGGTCTCCTTTTGATGGTCTCCTGGGACCCCCCTTCCTCTCTCTCTCTCTCTCTCTCTCTCTCTCTCTCTCTCTCTCCTGTCTCTCTTTAATGTTGAATTGTCTCTCTCTCACCACTTCTTTCCTCTCACACAGATTATTCCATAGCTTTCTGTTTGTTCTGTTGAAGCTGGTTTCGAGGCCATCAGCAGCTCAGGGGTTAAAAGTGACAGATTTAAACCAGACGGAGCTCATCATTGAGGATAATGATGATGGTGTCTTGTGGTCTACTGCAGTTGTTTTTTTCTATGCCTTGGCATTTTACAGGCCTGCATGTTTTTGGGGCTGTGGTCAGCTAGCCTGGCAAAGGCACAAGCTAACGACTCTTAAGTCGCTCTCTTTTATTCTGAAATGTGACCTAAATGATTCCAGAGTTAGCCTAGCCTGGCTTGCCTCTGTTGTTACTTTTGTGTATTTGCTAGTAGGTTCATGCAGGTTCATTCATAGTCTGTCCTTTTCCGCTTGCTTAATAAATGCTAATAATAATAATGAATATCAATGTTTTTCATGAATGTGGGGAAACAAAAATGATCACAGGTTGAAAAACTGTTGAAGAGGGGAGAAAGCTGAATGCTGCGTATGAATCCAAAAAGGTGATATAGATGGCACTCAAACCCATACAGGCACTTGCAGGGTCATCATCATGTAAGATCATGACAAGCTAACAAAAATACAAAATGGATGGACGGATGGATTTGGATAACTAGTCATTTAAAATTGTGGTTGGTTTGAATTGCCATCTTTGAGCTGTGGGGAGATGCCTATGCTATGCCTTATAATGGTTTGTAATAAAGCACATACAAACTGTAGGATACGATCATATGTCTGATTATTCTTTTGGCTGCAAAGGCTCTCATAACAAAACAGTTCAGAATGCATGACACATTAATAAAATCAATCAATCAATCAATCAAAATACAACAGCAGTTGAAGAGACAAAAAATATTTTTCCCATTGTTAACATAACACTTTTTTATATGTAGGAGATACGGAGAAGTTGTCTCTTAATACATAGAGAATATAACAATAACTTCTATGAGAGCCAAGCATTTCTACTTGGCAGGCTTATTTTTGGTATATTTCAAAACTAACATTTCTTTCTTTCTTTTTATCAAGTCTTTTTGGATTTCCCCACTGTTTTCTCCCCAATTGTGCTTGGCCAATTCCCCTGCTGTCCCAGTCATTGCTCCACCTCCTCTGCCGATCTGAGAGAGTTGTTGACTAGCACATGCTCCCTCGGATACATGTGCAGAGTTGCCAGCCGCTTCTTTTCACCTGACAGCAAGGAGTTTCACCGGCAAGACATAGCGCATGGGAGGATCATGCTATTCCCCCCTGTTCCCCTCCCCACCGAACAGGCGCCCCGACTGACCAGAGGAGCCAGTACCACTAGTGCAACGACCAGGACACATACCCCTAATCCGGCTTCCCACCCGCAGACACAGCCAATTAGTGCCTATATGAACGCCCGACCAAACCGGAGGTAACACGGGGGGCTCGAACCTGCAAAACTTGTGTTGGTGCTGTAAGCGGGGAGTGTAGCCGCTGCTGCACTACCCGGATGCCCAAAACTATAACATTTCTTATTTTTCAGTTGGAGAAAATAAACCATCTCTGCTTGAATGACAACCATGATAAACTGTACTAGGCCCCATTGCTTACAGGACCCGACCTCCGGGATCAGGTTACTGAAGCAGTGCAGTCTGCCTGGCTGCCATGCAGTGATTTAGACCAGGTTCCTGTTTCCCCACGGAGAGAGCTTCCAGCATTACTGATGCAAAGTCAAGCTAACGTGATCCATCAGAAGAAGCTGAACTTTACCCACCCGCTGTCTGTGTGCTTCATCATTGTTCTGCATTAATATTGGTTACAGACGTTACCTGGATCTTATTCCTCTTGGCTCTGGTCCATGTGGGTGCTGCTGCTACTCTGAATCAGTCCTGAAAATACCTCTGGGTCTTTTTCAAAAGAGTTGCATTTTTCATTGGCTTAAACAGAGCCAGAAAAGATGGTATTGGCTTCGTAATGTCAAGCAGGCTCTCTGTCACCCTGTGGCGGTCTAAGCTGCCATCCTGCCAGTCTGGCACAGTGACCACTGTTAGCTGATAGAGGCAGACACACACTGCACTCACTGTCTGCCGCTGTCAGCTCACTAGTGAATGGGGGGGGAAACGGAGACCGGGAGAGAGAGGTCTGTTTACATCTGGTGAAATTAACTTGCAGCCAGCGAGGAGCTTAAAGAGCGTGGTGCGGGTAAAACAAATAAAAATAATTTACAGTTAGGACTCAAGATTCTTATGAAAATATCAAAAACAAAAACAAAAGAGAATCCTAATTGCTACATAAAAGTCCTACATATGAATGCAAAGTGGTGTCTAACCTGCACCATGCTCTTTATGAAGACTGAGAGTGGTGTAAGACAGGGCTTGAGGGCTACTTACAGTGCAGTATTAGGCTAACGACTAATGATGCTAACTGCTGCACAGTAAAGCCGCCACTCTCTCACATAATGTGATATCTGCCCCGTGGAACTTCTTCCACTATCCTATAAAATAACAAGACTGCTCCAACTGTTCTCTTTCTTTAAGCAACTTACAGTTTTTCTCATGTCCAAGGGAAGAGTTAGTACTGTGTTTGCTTCATATAGGTTTATTTCGTTGGGAGAAGAATTTGGGAGCCCATAGCATGACTATATGTGACGCCACCGGAAGTCGCCTTTTGCCGTGAAGAGTGGGCGTTGAACTCTGACTGAACTTCTGTTGCTAGATAGATAATGGCCGTCATAAGCTCGTCTCTTTGATTCAAACTGGGCCATGTGCAATAAAAGCTTGGTAATGCTGATACAGTAGCGATTGTCCCTGCTTTGAAGCAGGGAGGGGCAGTCACATGTGCCATGGAGGACAGGCAGCGAGTAGGCAGGTTTTCCTTTCAGCCAATGACTACACCTTGATCTCACTGATTTCATTTCGTGATTTCACTGAGTCACCGTCGTCAACCAGAGAGGAGGAACTCAAATCACTGAAATCACTGGTTGGAATGAACAGGTGCTCTGTCATCCATGGCATGATGGCCCTTCCCTGCCTTGAAGCCATGATGGTACTGTCTGTCTGGTACCTCCTCCTCGCTCCTTGTTTACTTCAATGAGTTTTTTTTATGATGCAGATGTCAATCATGTGATTCACCAGGAGGTTTCTCCTTGCTTATTTTGTGGTTGCGCTCATAAAAGAGCCTGCTTGATGTTTGAGGCAGTTAGCTTCACCATCGGTCAGGAAATCGGCGATATCCTCCTTAGTGAGGCCTGAACAAGACTCTCCTTTGTCTTCAGTTAATGGTCTTTTTCGGGCTCTGTGAAGTGGGATTTGGGCGTTGGGACCTTGCCAGGGAGAGAATATTGAGTTATCCTTGGATGGAGAGATGAGATGCGTGGTGGTGGTGGTGGAGCTTGGGGCTGGTGCTCTTCATCTTGTTGGGCTGAGAGTTGTAAGTCATACATCACTCACTGTATGTGTCAGCGTCTGAGTGTTTGTGTATGAGAGTGAGTGTGTGCATTCTCATTACGACATTGCGGTCTTTGTCTAAGTGTTGTCATTGAGCGGAAGGGCTCATAATTCCGGTGCTGCAGCTACAGCTGCATGTCACAGTGGAGTTTCAGTGGCAGAGCTATTTGCAGATGACGTGACAACGAACCACGCATGCAAGCGTTATTAAATATGAGTCATTATTATGATGACCAACACCAAGAGCGAATGCACATATTGATGCATGTCTGACATGCCTAAGATTTCTATACCAAGGCCCAATACCTAATTAAATAGCCTTGCTTTCCAGGGAAATGTAAATAGGGCTCGTTAATTTGTTTAATTAAATTCGGGTGCACTGTAATCTAGTTTCACCTACAGCCATGACTTAAGTCAAGTGTATTTTTAGATGTGAGGACAACCAGAGAAACGGGTTTCATTCACTCTAATTAGCCCTGGGCTTTCCCTACAGGCACATATTACAGAATTGGAATCAACTTATAAAAGCTGTGAAAGGATTTTTGCTTTAATACGTTACGCATTGTATGAGGTGGACTCTATTCAGAAATGTGTTACATTGTATATGTAACATTGTGCATGCCTACCCTTTTCAATATATTGAGTATACGAGTTTGACATTTTGAATTTTAGTCCGTTTTCTTCACCAGGGACCTCCTCGCATTGCGAGAACAAGGCTTCTAAATGTTTTTTTGGCATTCTTGTTGGCATAGAAATATCAATTTATTCCAACCAGGAATGCTGATAATGCTGTTTTAGGGTAGCTGGAGTTTCAAATCTTGAAACCTTTCCACTTGCTGTGACAAGTGGTTTGTGAAGGAAAAATAAACAATCCATTTTAGTGTTGCGTATCTCTTGACTTTAGAAATGTGTGTAAGACCAGACCCAACTACAGACTGGGTATTCTCCGTCTCTGATACGCCTTGTGACTGTCCCCTTGTTGTTATGTTGTAGAGGCTATGTTGATGTTGCTTCCATGGTGATGTCCACGTCTGCCTTATTGGTCACCAGTGCCACAGGGAAGAGCATCTTTTACATCACCAGTATTAAAGTGACCTCCTCTAGAACTGACTAATGGTCACCTGACTGACGACACCACCGAGTCCCACAGTCATCTCCTCCACTCACATCTTCATGTAGCCGTTGCAGCCATTTGATTACAGATCAGTGAGATCACAGATCAACACGAGCTTATTGTGTTTTCTATAATCAACTGCTCTGTTCTGTAATGAAAGTAGGCCTGTGGCCAGACGTCTGTTGATGCGTGAAACTTTCCAGGAAAAGATTGACTGATTGAGATCAACCGGAGTCCCTCTGCAGAATCTAATCATGGCCTTTTACAGCTGTTGACTGTTAACCGTCATGTGATTATAACCTAGCATGGTACATGAATCTATTCAGTGTAGCGATTAGCTTTAATGGGCTAGCTGGTTTATGACATGAGGTGCTGTTGTTGGTATAATTTTGCAGCTTGATACGTATATCTAGGACATTTCATTGGGGGTAAGGAACGGGTTTCTTTTTTGCTAGTAAATTGCTCAATTTAACGTGTGGTTTTAACATATTTTTCTGATAAACCACTGATTACAAATCTGTTGCTTATTTATCCGGGCCTGTGTCTTATGAAGCTGGTTACATTTTGCTTCCCCGGGCCTCTTTCGAGGCTAATCTCTAGCAGATTCCACATGTCTTCAGAATGGGAAAGTCCTGGGGCCAAACAAAGATGATGAGCTTTCTCTGTGGTTTGTTAGACTTTGTTTGAAAACAAACTATTTTGTTTGCATTTTGAAACGCAGGCTCAGCGCACGAGTGACGCATTGTTTAGGCTTTTAGCGAGCTGTAGTGCTCCGTATTGGAACATTTCCTTATTCCTTGTGTATCTTTCACTATCTGCGTATCATCAGTCCGATGAAGAGCGTCACGCTCGAAACGTCACTCTGGTGCAATAAATCACTCAAACTGGAGCCCTGCAGGGTGCAGGGTGCAGGGTGCAGGGTGCGAGCACTTTTATTCCTTTTTTTTTTGCAATTCGTGAATGTGATCATAATTGTCACTTAACCAATCGATACGTGTCATTTCCAGGTGCTAGGCGGTGAGAGCGAGGCGGTGGGTACGGCATGCTGAGGCCACTCCCCCTGGCTCAGAATGAGTGTCAGAGATGGCGCTGCCACCATGGCAACGAACGCAGGCGGAGAAGGAGGGGGAGGGGCTGCAGTTAACCTCCAAGATGGCCGCTCCTACGTGCTCCAGATCTACTCACGGCTGACTACCGAAACGTCTGCCTGCTGCAGCCTCAGGTTGGTGTGCCACGATATATTCCTTGAACAATGTAAAAATGACCATATACTTTATTTATTATTTATAGACTTTATGCTTACGAAGAGTTCTTTTTGAACTCTCTCTATCGGCATGTTTTCTCTCATCCTCTAGGAGGGGAGGGACTAGTGAAATATTGAATTGATTGTATTTAGAATTGAATAAGTTGTATTCACCCATCAGAGTGCAGAAGGATGCGACAGCAGCCTCCGTGATCCAGGAGGCAGCCAGGGCTCTGGAGCTGGACTCCAGCCGCCTGTACGTGCTGGCAGAGGTGAAGGAGTGTGGCGGGGAGGAGTGGGTCCTGGAGGCCGGGGACCTGCCGGTGCAGAGGGTGCTGCTGTGGCCCCGCAAAGCCCAGGAGCAGCACCAGCAGAGCCTCGGATTTTACTTCCTACTACAGGTAGAGTCGACTGTTGGCTCCGTACTGTGACTGTTCACAGCACAGCTGTACTGTGACTGTTCACAGCACAGCTGTACTGTGACTGTTCACAGCACAGCTGTACTGTGACTGTTCACAGTACAGCTTTAGCTTTTTGAAAATCTACTTCAAATGATGTAATGATGTTTCCACAGGCCTTGGAAATCCTTGATATGCGATTTGTGTTGATACAGCAGTACAGTAGTTTTGAAATTAATTATCTAATTTTGACCATTGTCGTGTCTTACCCCAAAACATGCCGATTTTCAGCCCTGATTTTCACCAAACAAGGCCTTGACAGTCATTGAAAAGTTGTTGAAATTGATTTGAAGTGTTGGAACCGGATAAGGATCTTTGTATGCTGTTTTTCCCTGCTCCAGGAGGGGAACCACGATGGCTCCATCCAATACGTTCACCTGCCAGCCCTGTCTAAGGAGCAGCAGGCCCAGAGGCTCACCGCCAGGGGTTTCCTTCCTCCTCAGCAGGACGACTTCGCAGACCTCTGCAACCTCCCCGTCCCCGCCCTCAACGAGGACAGCATCTTAGACAACCTGCGCACACGCTTCTACAAGAAGAAGATCTACACCTATGCCGGCAGCATCCTCATCGCCATCAACCCCTTCAAGTTCCTGCCCATCTACAACCCTAAATACGTCAAGATGTACGAGAACCACCAGCTGGGCAAACTGGAGCCTCATATCTTTGCCATTGCCGATGTAGCTTACTACGCCATGCTCAGGAAGAGGGTCAACCAGTGCATCGTCATCTCTGGGGAGAGCGGCTCAGGGAAGACCCAGAGCACCAACTTCCTGATCCACTGTCTGACCGCACTCAGCCAGAAGGGCTACGCCAGTGGGGTGGAGAGGACCATCCTGGGGGCTGGACCGGTCCTGGAGGTAAGGATGGGAAATGACCACCCGACGACAAATCCTGGTTGATTTTACCTGTGATTTTTGTGTCTACTCCACCAGCCACTGTGGCCGGTAACAATTCATCATCTGGAGGTTGTGTTGTACTCTTAAAATCTAGATCGTTGGTAAAACAGCGAGAACCTTTAGTAACCTGTCCGTGAGCCTGGCGCCCACCACGGCGCTGTAACCTGGATTTACATAAAATTTGTGTTTATAACATAGACTGTTATTGAAACCTCGTAACCAAGCAAATTCCTCCCATCGTTATGTCCCGCCTGTCTTATCGCGTTTTACTCAAAAATGTCACAATAATAAGGAAGTGAGATACTCTGGAAATGCCATTTCAGCTGGACTTTAATGAGGTGTGAAATGCATGACTGTACTGATTAGTCACATCCAATATTGACAGCAATGATGCTTCCCCCAGAAGTGACTCATGCACACGCACACACACACACAGAGGATGTAACAGACACAGAATTCCCTTTGAGATAAGTTAAAGGAGCATAATCACATCTGGCACAGTGGTTATACGAGTGTAATATCCCATGAAAGTATCAAATTCTGCAGAAGATTGACCTAATGTCTTTTCAGTCTGTAACGGCATTGCTGTTTGAGTGTATGTGTAGGCGGAGCCAAGTGCAGTGATCTGTGTGCACTTTGTTATGTGTAGGCGGAGCTAAGGGGGACGTGTCGTGCAGTGATCTGTGTGCACTTTGTTATGACGACGACGGTCGGAGCAGAAAGAAGAAACGAAAAAGAGGATGGGAAGTTTGAGATTCAGGGCCCTTTGTTAACCCTTCGTATGCTTCAGTGACACCAGAGCTGAGATAAGGCTGTTTGTTTGCTTTGCTTTCTTAGAACTGCTGAGTAAACCTTTAGTGTTAGAAAGAACTGCTGAGTAAACCTTTAGTGTTAGAAAGGACACCGATGTCATTCTACATCTATCTATCTATGCTGCTAACCTGTGTCTATTGTGTAACATCGTCGTTTTCTGGGTGTCTATTTGGAGCAGAGTTCACGGATGTGGATGTCATGTGGAATGGTTGTTGACTAACTGGTGTCAACACTTTGGTCCGGTGACTTTGTTCCTCTTCTGCAGACTGGCGATAGGAAGAGAGACAGACTGACCATATCTGACCAATACGGAAGTTTTGTGTCCGTTATCAGTTTCGATAGTCGGTTCAATTGCAAAAAAAAAAAAAAACGTGCTATATCTGCCAATACAACTTTGTTCTTAGAAGTACATAATAATTACAGTGACAATATTTACAGTAAACATTGAAGGCTACTGGATAGCAAATATTGTACCATAAGTGACGAAGACCCTTAAAAAAATCCAAACTGCGCTGTTTTGCTTTCAAATTCTGATTGAAAAAGTGCAATTTTAACTCATTTTTACCAGCATACATTTTTTTTAACACTACATCACGATATGACAATATGGATATATCCGTGTAGATAATATTGCATCATTAGTCAGGTCTAACTAGCAGAGTGTTTGCTCGACTTGCTGACTGTCATATGGACTCTAAACAGACACAGACACAGTGTCTCCCTTGGTTAGTCGTCTGATTGGCTAGACTGAGTGACTGTCTTGAGGCACTACTAATCAGCAAAAAAACACACAACCAGCATAGACACTCTTCCCCTGCTTGAACGTTCCCATTCAAAATACATAATTTTAGTCAGTGAACCAACTAAAATCATCTAATTTGTATTTTCGTTTGCCTGCCATGATGTCAGCAAAGGCGACTTTTACGCTGTTTGACCGGCTGTCTCTTCTGTCAGCTGTTAAGAGAATACGAATCAATAACTTTGGAATGCTAACGGGCGGCACTTGGAGACAGACTGATGCATGCACAAACACATGCAAACAAGCAAGCATCTGTTAGCTTTCTGGTGGTTTGACAACGTAAGGCGAGTCAGGGTGTACAGTATTATTTCTATGATATGTGGCTCAGAACAAAGTTGACTTCCTTTTGTTTGTTTTTGTATTCCATCCCTGCACTTTCACATATGGAAGAATTTACCTCTGGGTCAGACCTAAAGCAGGGTTATTATTGTCAAGTCATTTTCAGCCTGCACATCACCTCCCACACTCACACTCTCTCATATACAATAGTGCATTCATTGTGAGTGTGGTCATGAATGTAATACCAGGATACTCCATAGCAGTGATTGTTTTCAACACTGTGGACTGTTTGACTGCCCTATAGTTTTGACCCCTGCTGCACTGTCCATAATTGTTTTCGTGTGTGTGTGTGTGTGTGTGTGTGTGTGTGTGTGTGTGTGTGTGTGTCTGTGTGTGTGTGAGACCTCCCTGGTCATGGGATGTTTGAGAAGTGCCTCCTGTCTGAAATGTGATCTGGATGTGAGTTATTAGGAGTATGGACGGACTAGAGATGAAGAGTGGAGAGGAAGTGAACTGGTACCTGCCTCTGTAGACTACAGTAGATACTAGCGGACTGGGAAGCACATATTCCGGTGCAAACATCCCAAAACCATGTGGGCAAAAAAACAGAAATATCCAGTGTTCAGCAGCACTTTCCTCGGTGTGGGGGAAGTAATAGTTCTCAGTCCTAATCTGGTAATAAATCCCTCTGACATATTTTTCTGTTTTATTCCTCAGTAATGTGCCTATAAATAGAGCTTCAGCCAGCAAAGCCTCCACGAGGAATGTGGTTGATTAGAAGTAAAAAAAAAAATGGCGCTGAAAACTCACTGGTCTGTGTAAGTGAGAACAGAAACGAGAAGATGGTGTCATCAGAATAGGGAACAAGCTTGAATATTAACTCCACGTCTGCAGAACGGGCAGCTGTGATGACTTTGGGTCCGGGAGGAGTATCCATTCATCATCTGTCACATGCGTCATGTCTTTAATCATATTGTCCTTCAAACCCACTGACTCTGTGCAGAGAGCCTCCACACACAGAGAAGAGCTGCTGCGCTTTGAAAGGCAGCTGGATGAGTGCAGCGCTGGTCCCTTGATGTGTGTCAGTCTGTCACACACGTTGGTTCCAGAGAGGACTCATGTCAGAGGAGGAGAAGGAGGAGAAGCTTGGTTGACGTATTGAGGGATTTTTCCCCCTCCATCAGCAGAGTTTCTGGTCCCCTTTTGGCAGACACACTGCCACTCCGCCGCTGGGTTACGCCAGTACAGAGCTGTGGTTGCAGGGGCAGACAGGGAGGCGGGTTTGGTCTGCGCTGCTGGCCTGCGCTGTGGAGGAAGTGGAGATGGGATTTCAACTAGGGACCAGTTAGTCAGTCCATCAGTCAGTCAGTCCATCAGTCAGTCAGTCAGTCCATCGGTCAGTCAGTCCATCATCCTGGCTACCAAGCGGCCACACCAGGCCCCCGAGCACCATTACTGCCCTTTAAAAAAAACTGGCATTTTACCCACAAAAGTTACAGAATACATGATGACTATTCCTTTTGTCCCCTTGCATTTGTCCATGCCATTACATGCTATGAGTAATAGAGCATCCTCCTGAGTAATAGAGCATCCTCCTGAGTAATAGAGCATCCTCCTGAGTAATAGAGCATCCTCCTGAGTAATAGAGCATCCTCCTGAGTAATAGAGCATCCTCCTGAGTAATAGAGCATCCTCCTGGTTTGGTTGGATTTAGTTTGGTGATGGGACAAGGTCCTGTAAAGATCTTTTGAAAACACCGGGCAGCTTTTGCAGCGCACAAGATGGCTGACATGAAACATGTTTTGCAGAGGAAGCAATAACTCTCTGAAATGATGTCCCCTGCAGTTTCTCTCACCATGAATAGCCTCAGCCTACCTCCAGTGAATGGATTATAAATGGGGTAAGGAATGCTATTTTTAGACACGCCTATTGAAATGGAGGGATTTTCTTTACTTTTGACAAGACATAATTTGGTTGTTTTATCCTGGAAACTGATCAGATTACAATGGACAAAATGCGAGGTGTGTGTGTGTGTGTGTGTGTGTGTGTGTGTGTGTGTGCGTGCGTGCGTGCTTGTCCTGAAGCTATAGGAGACCTCTCCAGGCCCGGATCACATTTTGAAGAGATGAGATCAGTGTTTCTGGTGCTTGATTCTGACTGTTGGCTGTATGCTGAGTCGCTGGCAGTTTGAATGGCCCCACTCTGAAAGCATTTAGGAAAGCTGCTGGCCTACTTTAATGCATCGTACCACTCCTATTCTATTCTATTCTGTTCTATTCTATTCTGTATGCTTATAACTTCACAGAGTGAATCTTAACTTCCCCCCCGAATCATATACAGGTACCACTGTTCTGAGAATAGAAGTGAGTTTCCCATTCATTTCCCCTTCTGGGGCAAGAAATGTCATGTGACTGTTGAGCTCTATAGAGTAGATCAGATAAGGTAGATCAGATCAGGATAAGGTAACACTGTCAATGGGGTCGCTATCAGATAGATAGTGACTTTAATTATTATAATTTTTTCAGATGAAAATGTTTGAGATTATAACTTTAAATCAGGATTCTGAGAATAAAGTCAGAATTCTGAAAATAAAGTCGGAATTTTGAGATTAAAGTCAGAATTCTCTGATTAAAGTCAGAATTCTGAGGGAAGAAGGAAGCATACATGTGACATCACTGACGATGTGTCACTGATGATATTATCGATGGCGTACCCGGAATTTGAATGTCTCGGGTCCCTAGATTTTTGTGACGTCAAAATCGGGTCACAAGCCAAAAAAGGTTGGGAACCCAACTGTCCTTGAACACACACAGGGTGGCTCACCTGCTCTAGATGAGTGGTTCACTGCTGAACTGGTCTGACTGGTTGATCCTCTGTTACGAGGCTCTGTTGGTGTTTTTTTTTTTCTTTCTTTTGACAGGCTTTCAAGGGTTTTTCTTCTTAATGTCAGCAGAGCCCTCCTCCTCCTCTTACACGCAATGGTCTGCAAGCAAGTTTACTGGACTTATGTGTCATTAGCCAATACAATTGTTTTGCTCCTTGTGTTTGTTTCCATGCAAAATACATTTTAAAATACTGTTATTGCTGAAAGAAGGCAGCTCATTTGCCATGCAGCGGTCAGGAGGCGAGGGGGGGGGGGGGTTCATTCAAAATTCATTTAGAGATTCAGAAGCTGGTTAAAAAGGCCATGCCCCCTACCCCACAACTACCTCCCCACCCGCCCACCAAAACACAAGCTCAAGTGTCTGTTGCTCTTGTTTTAACGGGTCGATCTCTTCTTTTAAAGCCAGCACCTCTGACCTGTGTGAGGTACATAGTCAGTAGTGGTTTACTAAAATGAGTTTCTCTGTTGTTTTTTTAGGCTGTGTTTCAGCTGTTATTTCTATTTGATAATGATTTATTAGCCCATTTTAGTAGTTCAAATGATCCACTTTTGACACTGCATAACACTCATTTGATTTATTACATAATTTATTTTTCCATAACTGTGAATTCTGTGTGTTCTAAACATATTTTATGATGAAGAGAGAGATAAGCTGGGGATAAAGTGCAAGAGCGGTCATGAGTCAGATTCAAACCCTCAACGCTGGACTAGTGACTGCAACTTCCTCCATAGGGCTGTGTGCAATAATATCGATAGGGCAATATATCAATATATGTATTGCTTTTTTTTTCACCTTATTTTTTATTATTTCAGTGTGTTCAGTAACACAGTGTGAAATTGCAAATTTGCAAATACGGTTCTAATAAATTGGAACGAAAGTCTTGATTGAAATAGTTTGACTCAATTTGTTCACTGAGTTATTAATATAATGTGATGCAGATATTATTACTACATTTACACTACCTGGGTGGTATACACAGCAAGTTGTATTTTCAACTCTATTAAAAAAAAAAAAAAAAAAATGTGTAGAGCATTGTAATCTGTATCGTATCACAATGTATATCGTGATACCATCGTATCGTGACCCATGTACTGTGATGCATATAGTATCGTGTGGCCCTATTCACCCATTGACGTTCTACATGGCACTGCCATGTTGTACCTTTGGAGTGAGAGTAACCCTCAGACCTGTGAGGTTATTGTGGGTTCATTGCCTCTGATGATGACCCAATTGAGACTTTCACTTTACTCGAAACTTCACAGAATGTCGTCAGTAGAGAGGCAAAGTGACCGCCTACTTCCTGCTTCAGCTACGCACCACCTTTGGAACAAAAAAGAGAGTAGTGGTGAACGGCGAAAGACAAATTTTTTTTGATCCCGTTTGTTAGTGAGTGCCATGAATTAGGCCTCGACGTGATTTCTCCTCAATTTAAAAGAGAACTTAGCATGTCAAGAAAGCATGTCAACTTATTCTCTTGACCTGGAAGTCTACCACTCCACCCTGCTTTAAACGATGGCTCAATGAGATGTTGCACATTATACAAATGGAAAAGCTACGCCTCTATAAACCAAATACACACAGCAGATTCCAAGAAACTTGGGGGCCTTTTTTGACATACTGTAATATTTAAGTTTATTTTTTATTTTTATATAGTCATTTAATTTTCATAGACTGTCTCCTGTTTAAATACATGGTGGAGTGGGTGTGATATTGTGTTATTGGATTTATTTATTTAATGGAGTATGTTTAAATATGTCGCTACTGGGATAACCTTGACAGACTGGCAGCCAGCCAGCTATGTGTCCTGCTTTAACACATTCAGTGCCAGCGACGCCATATGGCGTCATTAGAAATTTACCGTAGAGTGCCAGCGACGCCAAATGGCGTCAATAACTCGAATTTTTTTTTTTGACGGGGGGGTGTCGATCTATGCCTCTTACATCGCCTCTTACAATATCAGAGGTATTGAATGTGTCTAACCTATTTTACAGAACCCTTAGGTGGCGACAGCGCTCTCCAGATGAGAGAACGTGGAGTGAAACACACAGAAGAAGTCCCCATGTCGTTGGGGAAAAGCAGGAAATCGCATCGCATCCGTCCGTATGCAGCTGCTTCATTGAAGCAACGTTTAGCTGTGCCCCTGCAGCAGCCAATCTGCTATCACAATTGAGCACCTCGGTGTCCGCTGCAACAGCCTCCGTGTCCGCTGCAACACCCATTTGCATGATCAGCCGTGGATTTGTTATTATTCTCAACTTGAAGCATGGGAGCTGGTACACGCGGCTGTAAAAAAGCAGGATCTAGCGGACTTTTTCAGTGCTGAGCACAGGCAGAGAAAACAGCAGAGCAGAGAGACACTCCTCCCACAACGGGGGGGGGGGGGAGGAGGAGGGGGGGAGGTGGGCACGCAGAGCCAAGTACACAACACAGACCCAGACAGCAGGACAGGGTTGGCAAACGCAAGCCAGAATATCCGATGCCCACCAGCAGCAAAAGATCAGCAAGAAGCTGCAACCAGCAGCGCATGCAGGCGCCAGCGCTGCTGGTTTCAGCTAAAAATATTATTCTTCCAAACAAAATTCCCTTGCCTTCACTGTTTTATTGAAGGAAATTATTTTTGAGGTGTGACTACATCAGAAAATTAGCTTCAGAGTCAGTGATGTGCTTGAAATGTTTAATTTCACAAAAGGCTCATTATCTCAGCTCGTAGAAAAAAAGCTCTGTTTTTCGTTCAATCAAGCTATCTTCTCCGGCTCATAACTAAAGAACGGAAAATGGGATCAATAAACTTTTTTTTGCAGGTGATAGAAGAGAGTCTCATCGTTATTTGTGCGTGTTCAGTGTTTACATAGTAATTATTAAAGAAATTATATGACTGTTTTAAAATGCATTGCGGCCTATGTGGCACAGCAGGCAACCTTTTGCCCAAGGGCCGTGGCACTTAAAGTGTTAATGTCCTGTCGTTTTGTTTTTGTTTTTTGTTTGTCTGGGTGACACTTGAGGTTGTGTCGTGTCAATCTGTTTTCACATTGTATGTCTTTTGGTTGCATTCACTGCTGTAAAATTGAAAATCGTAAATAAAATAATTAAAAAAAAAAGAAAGCATGTCAAGAAACTACATACGTCACACCAGCACCAACATGGCCTGTCGGGAGAGACGTTACTTATGCGACTGGCTGTGTCTAGTCTTTCTGCTTTATCATTTATAGTGCAACAGTTTGATGACAAACTGCGACTTTCTTGACTTGCAAAGTTATCGTTTAAATTGACAAACATCATGTGTACCTCATGGCATAATTCAAATGGGATCAAAAAAAATATTGTCTCTCGCCATTCACCACCATTCATATTTTCTCAGACACTGGTGGTGCGTGTCGGCCCCGGCAGGAAGGTGTGGTGACTTTGGATCTCTATTGCAAAAGCGTGACGTTCTTCTCACAGAGATGAGAGGGCTGTGGAGCAATAACAGCTATCTCTACATCTCTGCGTCTTGCCAGTCATATAGTTTGCAGGTCTGCTTCCGTTGCGTGCAGTAAATAAGACTCGGTAGACTCGACCAATCCTGCAAAGTAGCCTATAGTTAGGCAACAGTCAGTTACTACACAAGTGTTCGAGGATAGGCTACTGCTGCGGTCTATGTATCTGTTGGCACCGGAAAGTTGTACATTGCAACAAGTTTAAAACAAAATCAGGAAACACTGTAAAGAAAAATCACACCATCTCTGTATAGACCTTCCCTAAATTGATTTTGAGGAAGTTTCCCCTTTAGGATCTGCTCATTTGGGTTCGATTCAGC
Source organism: Poromitra crassiceps (assembly GCF_964638095.1). Lineage (NCBI taxonomy): Eukaryota > Metazoa > Chordata > Actinopteri > Beryciformes > Melamphaidae > Poromitra > Poromitra crassiceps. Next base: position 15,777,620 of record NC_139632.1, read on the forward strand.
ATTTCAAATGAAAACGCCCTATGTCGTATCCCCCCCCCCCCACCACCACCACAGAGCAGTTTGTTGTGCCTCTAGTGTAGAGAAAGCAGCACTGCATCCTCGCCTCAGCAGCAGACCCACTTTACGTCCTAGACATAGAACATCATCCTGGATCGTCAGCCAGGAGGTTAGCTGGGTTTAACAAAGCTAACCACGATGAGTGCTCCTCCACCCTCTGTTCCAGTTTAATGGCTTAGTCTGTGTGTGCGCGTGTGCGCGTGTGTCAATTGTTTTATGTGTATCTACTGTGTGGCCTCCAGGCGTCTGCAATGGAAATGGATTGAGACGGGGTAGAGCAGAGCTGTAGACTAGCACATGCTTTCTCTGATACATGTGCATTCGCCAGCAGCTTCTTTTCACCTGACAGTGAGGGGTTTCACCGGCAGGACGTAGTGTGTGCCGCGTGGGAGGATCACGCTACCTTGGGGTTGCGACCCCATGGTCACCTGTAATTCCAATGGGGTCACCTGATTTTATGATTATTATTTTTTATACACCACACCATTTAAATCTACAGAAGAGGATTAGGGCCACATGTGAAACATTTATTTGAGTTCTGACTTTAATGTCAGAATCCTGAGTTTAAAGTCAGAATTCTGAGATTACAGTCACAATTTTGACTTTAATCCCAGAAGAAAATAAAGTCAGAATTCTGAGATTAAATTCAGATTTAATGACATCCCTGATGTCACTTGTCATCAGTGATGATGTCACCACCTGTATATAACCTCTCTGGTAACCGGCCTGCTCCATGCCGCTGTCTCTGTCACAGCTCCACAGACAGGAAGTTCCTATCATCCGGAAACTCTCTTTAACAGGAAGCAGAGCGGCTACGACACGGGAAGTAACAGCAGTAGTCCTCCTCTGCCATTGGCCCGGGCCCTCTGGGGCGTGTGGACAGGCCAGGGTATTGTATTGTTGTTCAGGAAGTCTGGAGGAGTAGCTGGTGGCCGTTCTGTCTGTGGATCCATTGTTTAATCTCTTGGTTGTGGGTTGCCCCTCTTTATTCTTTGGCTATATTTGGTCAAGCTGGGTGGTATTATTGTGCATGAGTATGGGAAAAGCTAGCTAGCATTGCTGATTTTTAGTCACTGTGACACATGGGTCGTGCATTACACATTATTATGCCTTACTGTAACCAGTACTATCATCAGTCATATTTTAGAGTCGGACATATTGTTCCCTACACGAGGAATGTAGCCTACATGTAGCAGCGTGCAGCAGGGCACATTTGGGTCTATTCATGGTAACTGTAACCCCACACTGCAGGCTGGGGTACTGTAACCACACTGCAGGCTGGGGGGTTTGATGTGGTACCCTTCCGAGGCGTGGGTGGGGCTACTTCAAATGGCTCCAATCTGGTAAAACACCGCGCCGCCACAAGAGCATTCAGATTGGTGCTTGAAAACTTTCTCTTAACTCTTCTCTACTGTTTACTCTACCCCCCCCCCCCCAGCAGCTGATCTCCTCTGCTCTGCCTGTCTGCTCCTCTAACATAAACGATGGAGTCAGACTGTGTGAAACGAAAATGATCAACATCGCTTTCCCAACGGAACAGAAAAGCACATCATGCAGACAGTGTGTAGTAGTACTGTAGCAGTGAAAAAACAGCTGACTGTCTGATCTGCTTTCTCTTCACTAACACGTAGCCACCACTGCCTACAATCAGCACTTGCATACTGAAGCAATTACACTGGATTTTGATGCTAACGCACCACAACTCTGCCTCCTTTAATTTCCACTGCGCTGAGATCCAACACAAGTGACTTTACTTTCCACTGCAGTTAAGTGACTGCTGTAACTGTCATGATAACTGCCTGGTCTTAATATATATCTTCTTTTTTCAAACATGCTTTCTTCTCTCAGAAGTTATGACGTTGCCTCTTTTTGCCGTCTTCTCTATGATCTCTTGATGTATCAACTCTGCAGGGTGAAATTCTCCTCCAGCACATCTGGTATCTTAGTGAGCTGCCATTCACT
>NC_139632.1:15784638-15839638 GCF_964638095.1 Poromitra crassiceps
CTGTACTACATACAATATATACATCACATACTAGGCCGTACATACTTCATATACATTGTTGCAATGTCATATACAAAGTTCTACATTTCCCTGGTTTATATACAAGAAAAGGGATGCCGTATTAGAAACACAATGACAAACCCAGACGTAATAGTTGAAGCATCTAACTGCCTGTGGCCACTGCTGCTCAGCCTGAGTTCACAATAAGCAGGCGCACCCCCAACCTGATTAGACCTTCATAGCACCAGGTCTCATCAGCCTCTATTGAGTTGCTGATCCTGAGAGGGGTCTCTAATCCAATATGGAGAGAGCTCACTTTACTTGGCTTAGGTTTTCACTGCAAATTAGCAAAGAGCTTTAGGCTACAACCACAAAACACACCTCACATAATTGACAGTATGGGCTTCTCCTCCCCGTCAGCTGGAGCACTGGACCCTGCTCCCTCCGCTATCACAGCTCGGCTCTGTAGCCTTCACAAAGGCTGCCTGTCTATCTGTCCATCTCCAGTGGTGGCCATTCAGACGCTCAATGGAGGGGCTTAACAAAGGGAAGAGTGGGACTAGCTGCTGTTCCGCTCTGCTCTGCTCTGCTGTCTGTCTGTCTGACTGTCTGACTGACTGACTGTCTGACTGACTGACTGACTGACTGACTGACTGACTGACTGACTGTCTGACTGTCTGTCTGACTGACTGTCTGTCTGTCTGACTGACTGACTGACTGACTGACTGACAGGATGTTTTCATGCTGCCTCTCACTGGGGCTCGCTGTCCAGCTAATCCTCGCTCACTGCAAACGCAGCGGGCTGGAGCTGAAGGATGAAAAGGGGCGACACCATAGACTGTAAAAGGAGATGGGCGGAGTCCGTGTGATGGATGATACTCATTGGTTTTGTGAACTCCCGATTTGAAGCCTCCAGTTTGGCGTTTTGGCCGCTGCCATCTTGGTTCTCCCGCAGCTCACACGTGACTGTATGAGACCAGGGGTTTCCCACAAAGCCGCCTGCTATTGGTCCGTGATCGGCAAGCTGCACGATCACTGGACAGGCGACCTGTCAATCACACCTAAAATATAGTCTTCTTATCATCTATTTTACTCTCTGAGTTATATAAAAATGTACTCACCCCCGTACAGGTGTCATGAAAGGTGATGTTTACTTATGCTGTAAACTCAGGCATTTTAACATGGGGGTGAATGGGACTGACTCGCTTTTGCAGCCAGCCTCAAGTGGCCAGGGAGTGCACTGCAGTTTATGCTACTTCTGCGTTGGCGTCAATGCGGAAGTAGAAAGCTGCCCCCTCAGGGGACACACACGCTTCGAAGGTGGCGTACAAAGGAGACGGGGTGTGTGAGTGAAAGGTGTCTCAGTGTGTGTATTTCTGTCTGATTGTGTGTGTGTGTGTGTGTGTGTGTGTGTGTGTGTGGTGAGACCTCTCGTACCCGTTGACAGATATATAGCCAGTGGACTTGGCTGAAGTGAGCCTCCCGTCCACATTCCTGCACATACTGTTCTCTATTAAATCAGCTCCGATGAACACACAGAAACAAAGATCCACTCTCACATCCAGACCACTATTACATTTACACTATTACATTACATTTACTTACATTGCATTTACACTATTACAGTACATTTACACTATTATATTACATTTACACTATTACATTACATTTACATTACAATACATTTACACTATTACATTACATTTACTTACATTGCATTTACACTATTACATTACATTTACTTACATTGCATTTACACTATTACAGTACATTTACACTATTACATTACATTTACACTATTACATTACATTTACATTACAATACATTTACACTATTACATTACATTTACACTATTACATTACGTTTACACTATTACATTACATTTACTTATATTGCATTTACACTATTACAGTACATTTACACTATTACATTACATTTACACTATTACATTACATTTACATTACAATACATTTACACTATTACATTACATTTACACTATTACATTACGTTTACACTATTACATTACATTTACTTATATTGCATTTACACTATTACAGTACATTTACACTATTACATTACATTTACACTATTACATTACATTTCACACATTGGTTTCTCTAAATGCATGTAGCTGTGGTGGCTGCCCACAGCTAGGAAATTGCCCCATAGCTAGAAAATGTAAATAACGGCCTAAGCTTTTTTAAATGAGATATAGCATAAAGCAGTAAAAGCTGGCATGGAGGGTATTTCTATGGCTATGTTCTTATCTATGGTTACTAGCTAAATGGATGCGTCTGTGGCTTTGACATGTGACACCCTACCCTAACGTTTAGCTCATCCACACAAGCCCATTCCCCCCCTTTTTGCCTTGAAATGGCAGTGTTTTACTAGTCTGTCAAAGATTAGTCAAGGAAGATGTTCACCTAAAAAGAAAAGAGACCTCCAGGTATCTGATGTATAAATCTATTCTCTTACTCCTGGTCTGTCCCCAGCACCAACAGAGGGAGGACAACTCTGGTAAATGCTAAATGGTAAATTAACCAGATTGATATAGTGCTTCTGCAAAGTCTGACGACCGCTCAAAGTGCTTTGCAGTATGTCTCCATTCACGCTCACATTCACTCACCGACGGCGTCTGCAGCCCTGCAGGGCGCTACATGCTCACCGGGAACACTTAGGGCTTCAGTGTCCTGCTCGAGGACACTTCGACACGCAGCCGGGAGGAGCGAGCCTCGAACCGGGAACCTTTTCCGACTCCCAGGCGACAGCGCTGCCTCCTGAGCTACCGCCTGCCTCCCCTAACTATGTCTCCGACACCACAGCTCTATTCTTAGTGTGTGATGAAGGCTGGCGTCAGTGTTGTTTTTCATAAGCCTGGTATAAAATGTGATTTAGCCAACTTTATGGTCCTGGCCTTGTGTAGTGGGGGGAATACCGCTGCTTTTAAAATCCCATATCTCGTGACTGCAGAGGTCTGAAACCAAACCATACCTCCTGCTTTTCTCTGCTGCCCCTACAATAGCTTTCCAATCTCTCACTCTTCCATCAAAATCAAAATAAATAGCAAAGGAAATTCCTGCCCTTTTGGAAGCCAATCAGATTAGCTCCATATTTAGGCTGTTGTCCGTGGCTGTTGTTGTGTGTCGCTATGTGATGTGTGCATTGCTACACCGTCCATCTGACCATATCTGAAGGCTTTGTTCACTCTTTGATTGTTTCGACCATCTGCCCTCGCCTCCCCTCCCTCCTCCCTCCCCTCATTTCATTTCCATCCCACTTTCACATATGACCCCAACAACACACACACACACACACACACACACACACACACACACACACACACACACACACACACACACACACACACACACACACACACACAGCTGATATAGGACCAGACAACCTTTATTGTTAAGTGATTCATGTAATTTATCTCCTCTTCCCCTCTCTCTCTCTCTCTCTCTCTCTCTCTCTCTCTCCCTCTCTCAGGGCCGTGGTGGAGAAGTATCTCCTGGAGAAGTCTCGCCTGGTCTCCAGAGAGAAGAACGAGAGGTGAGGAGGAGCAGGCGGGGTCGTGACCCCTTAACCCCACTGGCCCTCATGGGGTCCTCTGAACAAACAGGAGGAGTTTCCCCTGGGAGCCCCTGACAGTTTGATATGAAGTCTGACTGAAGGCTGTAGCCTAGCCTTGGACTTTTCATGGCCATTTGCTTAAACACACACATACTCGCATGCGCGCACACACACACGCACGCGCGCGCGCGCGCACACACACACACACACGCACACGCACACACACAGAGCAGTGTAGGTTGAGTTATTAATTGGCTTACTGCTAGTGGACAAACATGTCTTCTTTCTAGTCTCAGTACTGCCTGTGTGCATACATACACTGAGTTGAGGTGTTTGAAAACCTTGCGTCTCCAATTTCAATGGTTTTATTGAAGAATGACATGGTCACTCTTAATTTGTTGAGAAGGTTGATCAACTCAGAAAGTCATCCCTCGATCTGAAGTCCAGGCTGTTTTTCTTAGTTCCTTAGAAACACAAGGTTTTCACCTCAACACAGATGGTATGTAGAAAGGGCGAACTCCTCTTGACACTTTGGGGAGTGAGTTGTCATTGGACTTGTGCAGTGCCACGATTCAGCAGGTATAAACAGACATGCTGTAGAAGCCAGAGATCGAACCGGGTGTGTTGTAAAGTCACGTGCGTTCAGTTCACTTTCATTTGATGTGAGCCAAACTCCTGTTTGTGTAGTTTAAGCATTAAGTACTTGTGTACAAACCAATGGTGGAAAGAAACTTAACAATGCTGACTGTCAGGTCTGAGAGAGACGGCCTCACTTGCCACGATGTCGTGGCAAGTGAGGCCGTCATAGACTGTCATAGACTGTGTTACTCACAGTGTATAATACTGTACTGATATTTACTCCAGGCTAGACTACTGCTCTGTTGCTACTAGTGTGACTAATAGGTAAACAAATACTAGGGATTGGTAAGGGAGGCATATAGTCAATGAGCAAAACGTCCGGTGTTTCTTCTCTTCGGCTGATTCATTTACACAATCTAATATGTAATACTAATGAGTCATAACAAGAGGCTGTCAGCGTTTGACTGCCTTCATTTTAAATCAGTGAGGCCAACAAGAAAAATCGGACTTTACCGCACTGTCCCAGTACTTTAGGTACAGCAGACTGTTACTATAGACCTGGTTTTAGCTGTTATTTATCCAGCTATTTTTCAGCTCGGTGTAGTATTTTTAGCACTCAGTATGTTACATAAAGGGCACCTTGACCGTAGTTGTTTAGGGAGGGGAGAGGTCGTTACTCATTCACTTTTCCCACCTGCATTGGTGGGTGGGAAAAGAGCAGAGTTTCCCCAGCTGCTTTTGGAAACGCACTTGGTGACCTTCCCCTGACAAGCCCGTTTCCTTCACCTCCAGGCTACCCGCCAAACGCACACAGTGCCTAACGCACACACAGTACACTGTTACTCACCTAGTCTACAGTTGCTGTTGACAAGGGCTTCTTGCCCGTCTCGTCCGGGAGTGAGTCTGCTGTATGATGTCATGGTGTCTGAGTGATGAACGTGGAAACGCATTACTCCTGTGACCTGTGTGCTTTCACAACAAAGCTCTCCCTCCTATCTACTGTACCTACCAGCCTCACTGATAGCAAGAGTGGAAAAGCTGATGCCAACATCATAGCAGTCCAGGCAGTGTCTTCTTCCTATTAGCTTTTGACCAGCACTGGGCAGCAGTGTTATTGGAAATAGTGATCAATAACACACGCCTCATATCCACTGATAACTGCCTACCAAAGAATGAAACAAAAGATTGACAGATAAGAGTTAACCGATCATTAATTCATCATTGTATTTGTTTGCCTAAAGACTGGTCTTAATCAGTGGCAGGAGGCCTTTGCTGTGGTAATGTGGAGTATAGTATGTATGTGTGAAGTACGCTGTGTGAGAACAGTATGTGTTGTCTATTTCCAGGAACTACCATGTGTTTTACTACCTGCTGTTGGGCGCTTCAGAAGAGGAGCGGAAGGAGTTCAAGTTGCTGCCGCCTGAAGACTACCTCTACCTCAAGCAGGTGCTGCCAAAGCCCCTTCCCCCAAAGCTCCAACATACAGCAGTTTAAACATATTCATCTAATGCAACAAAGCTCCAACATACAGCAGTTTAAAGATATCCATCTAATGCAAACGCAGCGCTTCCCAACCTTTTCCCACTCATGGTCCACTTGAAAATCTGGAAAATGTCTGCGGCCCACATCCGACCATAAACGGTACGGAGGCCAAATAATGTGTTCTCAGAGCACTGTTTATTAAAAGGAGCTGTCCATCAGCACCGAAATCAGAAACTAAGAGTGAGGGGATGTCTGCAATAGGCTAATTATTGATTACAAATTAAATAATATGATTCAACAATGGAGAAATCCATTCTTATACATAATAATAATAATAATAATAATAATGTATTTTTTAACGAAGATCTTAGTAGTTTGCAAATGATTTGGCGGTCCACAGGGAATGGCTCATCTAATGTAAATGCTGAAAATGGCCTGCTTCACTGCTGCATTTCTCTCCTAGCCTTTGTTCCCATTCGTCACCTCATTTTTCTCTCATTCTGTTGTATTCCCTCTGTCCAGCCGTGTCCGTGAAATACACTTCGCCTTTCAATGGACCTTTTCAGCCATTGATTTTCGTCTGTACCATATTCTTGTGAGCGCATAATATTGATTCAGCCTGTGCTCTCTGCAGCCGTTGTTGTGCATGAGGTGTGACCTTGAAGGTAACATTGTCATTCACAGTGAGTGGAGCTGGTATTCAGGATGATTCTCCATGCTGTTGTAAAGGCTGCTGCATTATGCTGCCAGCATCCTGGCCATATGTGCACGGCATGTTAATGAAGCTGTCTTTGTTCCCATCTTTCTCTGCCCCCCCCCCCATCCCATCCCATCCTATTCCATCCCACGTATTTTTTATCCCAGTGCTTCTCAAACGTGTTTGGCTTCAGTCTCCCCTTTTACCCGACTACAACATTTTGCTTAGAAAACGGCAAGAGAAAACTATAGCATACAGTATGATGCAATGAATGAATGATAACCCACCTTTTGAAGAATATAACATTCTAAAATAAGAAATGGAGTGAAAGGGTTGCAATTCGTGCCTCCTGAGCAGATTTATTTTAACGTTTCATTTATATTCATGATTTATTCTTACATTCTTTTCCATTGTCCTCTTTCTCTCAAGTACCCCTTGTAGTACCTCCACTTACCCCTAGGGGTACGCGTACCCCACTTTGGGAACCGCTGCACTACCGTCATCGCCCTCTTCTTTATCCCCCTTGGCTTGTCACCTCTGGCCTCCTACCTTATCTTCCTCTACACCTCGACTCACTCTCTTTCCCTCCACTCTCTTCGCAGCAAAACTTCAAGATAGAAGACGAGGAGGATCTGCGTCATGACTTTGAGCGGCTGCAGCAGGCTATGGAGATGGTCGGCTTCCTCCCCGCCACCAAGAAACAGTGAGTGCAGTTTATCATGTAGGAAAGAGCCGAATATTAATCTCTAATAATCTAATAATCTCTCAACTGGAAGGAAAACCCATCCCGATGCATGATTCTGAACAGTACTTTAGATGTAGATAATTTTTGGTCTGGCCAGTTTGTGAGTCTCATGACAAAATAAACATTAATTAGACCATAAAACCCAATACAAGGCTACATTTATAACCTTTTATACAATGCTTCCATTCAGTTTATGACTCGTTGAGCCTAAGAGCCAAATCAAAACCAGCACAAGGCCTCTTTGCTCCTGCTATGGATGATGGGATTAAGTTAATGAAGGCATGGAAACACAAAATGGACCATGACCAACATGCATGACAATAATCTCCGCGTGCATCATATGACTAGGTCACTACTGCTTATTGATTGTTTATGCATTAATCATCCATGTCTATGCCACAGGATCTTTTCTGTGCTGTCGGCCATCTTGTATCTGGGCAACGTGACCTACAGGAAGAAGGCGACGGGCCGGGATGAGGGGCTGGACGTGGGACCCCCGGAGGTCCTGGCGACCCTCTCTGATCTGCTAAAGGTGATACCACATACCTGTAGACTACCATCGCTGTAACAGCACGGTTGAGAAGTGTTTACACATTCAAGTCTCTGTTTTTAATTGTTGTCTCGTGAGCTTCTGTAAAGCCTGCTACTTCTCATTCTAAAAATTCTCAGTGTTGTAACCGTAATTAACCTTGATCCGTGTATTCAACTTTGCCATGTTGGGTCCTTGAGTTTGAGGGAATTTGGCCTGAAAAGCCTGACAAATTTAAAGTTTAAGAAGGCGTAGCAACCCTTTGTATCTGGCTAGAGGTGTGTGTCTGTCTGTTTGTCTGTCTGTCTGCTGTAACGGGTGTGTGCGTTCCCTCTCAGGTTAAAGAGGAGCTGCTGGTTGAAGCTCTGACGAAGAGGAAAACGGTGACAGTCAACGACAAGCTGATCCTCTCTTACAGCCATAGTGAGGTAGGCACCATCCATTCATCTCTGTAACATGTCATTACTATAACAGCATTGCATTGCAGACTAATTGGTGGCCTCATGTCTGTCTGCCTGCCATTCTACATAGATGTTACTTTTTATGTTCATCTAATCTTTGTTGTATGTGCCTTCTTTTCTTTATTTGTATTTGAGCTTCCATTCATCTGTGTGACCCTCTAACTCTCCTCCCACACTATAGGTGGGTTTCCATCCGCCGCTTTAAAGCACATTTTCAATTTGCGCACTAAAAGACCTGAGTGGAAACGCTGCAAAATTAGGAAAAAACAACCACGAAATATTGCAAAAAAAAAAAACGTTTTTACGCTTGAGGGAGGTGGAAAAGTCGGTGTATCGATGAAAGGTAAATGCGTGTAAGTGCAGTGGAAACAGATTAAGCGAATCTTCCGTTGTCTCTCGGTTACCAAACCCTCGTCTAACCAGACTCCGTTCAAAAACCATGTGGTTTTACTGGAAGAAGACTGTGGGATAACGGGCGACTTCCGTCTAGAATTGACATTTTCTTCACCAACTCCTAATATTCACATCATGGTAGTGGATGGAAACGTGCATCGTTTCTCATTTTCTTTTGCCGACTTTCTGAAAATGTGGTTAAAAATCCCGATACATTTGGATGGAAAGCCACTCTGTGTCTGCACCTGTGTTTTTCTCCATTTTGTTGTAATGGATTTTCATTCAAAAGCCCGTTGTGAAACAGCTCATCTGCCACTATTCTGTCATGTTGATTGAAGTTTATTGGCACAATGTGTTTCATTCTGTAATCCTCACCCGCTCTCTCTCCCTCTCTCCCTCTCCTCTTCCATCAGGCGATCACAGCCAGAGACTCCATGGCCAAATCTCTGTACAGCGCCTTGTTTGACTGGATCGTTCTACGCATCAATCATGCACTGCTCAACAAGAAAGACATGGAAGAATCTGTCCCAGTGAGACACGCAGACACACACACGCACACACACACACACACTTGTACAAAAACACATCCAGACAAGCACATGTGCACATACACACAATACATCTACAGTGTGTAGATGTTAAATACTATAAATAATCCTTTCTTTAAGGTGATAAGTGTTATGCATTCCTCATGCTGCTACTTATTAGTTTTCAGTTAGTGTTAATAGCTCTGTCTGTTTTGCAGTGCTTGTCCATTGGTGTCCTTGATATATTTGGCTTTGAGGACTTTCAGACCAACAGCTTTGAGCAGTTCTGTATCAACTATGCAAATGAGCAGCTGCAGTATTACTTCAACCAGCACATCTTCAAACTGGAGCAGGTGAGCTTTCTTCTTCTTCATCATCGTCGTCGTCTTCTTCGCCTTGTGCTTTGTCTGCCCTCCCGAAAATCATGATGGACTGCTTTTCCCCCCAGAAGATCTGACTCCGCCCTCTTCTCTTTTTATGAAAATGACTAACTAACATGATGATTCATCCCAATCACATTTATTGATTTCTAGAGATAGCAGCGGTTACATGACTAGACAGTTTGTCTGACTGGGAGCTGTACTGGTTGATAGTAGAAATGAAGTTAAACTTACTGTACATACAGCGTTGCTAGAGCAAAGCACTACATTTCCCTGATGCATACACAGTTAGCATACACAATAAAAATAAAAACATGACTAACAATTTCTCTCTCTCTTTCTCTCACACACACCAGACAGTCTGTTAAATTGTTTCAAGTCAGCAGTGAATACAGAGTGAGACATTTCCCGCTTGGCTGATGTCACTGATGAACTGGTTGAACTAAATGTGTCCTCCTCCCATGCAGGAAGAGTACCAGGCGGAGGGCATCACCTGGCACAACATCGACTACACGGACAACGTGGGCTGTATCCACCTCATCAGCAAGAAGCCCACTGGTCTGCTCTACCTGCTGGACGAGGAGAGCAAGTATGAACAACTTCATGATTTACACACTTTCATTATGTCATGGTCTCTCAGTGGTGGCAGCTTGATAAAGAGTGACAGCACCTTGGGGCGTCCGGGGAGTGTAGCGGTAGATTCCCTGCCAACCAACACGAGGGTCGCAGTTTTGCGCCCTCCGTGTTACCTCCGGTTTGTTTGGGCATCCCTACAGGCACGATTGGCTGTGTCTGCGGGTGGGAAGCCGGATTGAGGGTATGTGTCCAGGTCGCTGCACTAGCAGCTGGTTGGTCGGGGCGGAAGGGAAGGGAACTGGTGGGAATAGCGTGATCCTCCCACGTGCTACGTCCTGCCGGTGAAGCTCCCCGCTGTAAGGTGAAAAGAAGCAGCTGGCAAGTGCACATGTATCGGAGGAAGCATGTGTGTGTGTACGGCTCTCCCCAGATCAGCTGAGGGAGTGGGGCAGCGAGCGACCTGGGCAGCAGGGGGAATTGGCCAAGTACAATTGGGGAGGAAATGGGGGAAAATCAGAAAAAAAAGAGTGACCGCTACTTAAATGATGGTCCTGCTCTTCTGGCAACAAACTGCCAAAAGGAAATGATACGTCCAATGGTTGTCATATTTGTTTTGGTGGTTGTTTTTATGTGTTTGTGTCTCTTTTTAATGTACCGTATATTTTATGGCTGTCAGAGGAATCAAGTTGTTTAAATTCAGTTGAAGAAGCTGTCTATTCACTTTCTTGCCTTTTCCTCTCCTTACTGTCAATCCTCATCTTCCTTCTCTCTGTGCCTCTACTCCAGCTTTCCTCATGCCACAGATAAAACCCTATTGGCCAAATTCAAGCAGCAGCACCAGGGGAACAAATACTTTGTCCCCACACCAGTCATGGAGCCTGCCTTCGTCATCCAGCACTTTGCTGGGAGGGTCAAGTACCAAATCAAGGTGAGGAGGATGGAGACGGAAGGTGTCGCATACTAGTGTGTTCAAGAACTTCTCCTAAATCTAGTAGCAGAAACTAAGAAAGGTTTGAGAATCATGACAATAGCCAGTGTTATCAAATGTCAACAAATTCCTAAGACCAGAGAATTGTGAAAGATGACATAATAACTATCAGGTGCAGCTTCCCCCATTTCGCTCCCTTATCTGAAGTGGAATCACATTTAAATGTGGCCTAGCGCCCTTGTTTGTTTTGTTGTGATGCCTGTTTCTAACATACTCGCTGTCTTCAAACTCATCAGGATTTCCGGGAGAAGAACACAGACCACATGCGTCCAGACATCGTGGCCTTGCTGCGGAGCAGCGACCGGGCCTTTGTGCGGCAGCTCATCGGCATGGACCCAGTAGCCATGTTCCGCTGGGGCATCCTGCGCGCCACCGTCAGGGGCATGGCTGCCTTCAACGAGGCCGGCCGCCGCTGGGCTGCCAAGACTGCAGGTACGTGATCAACTCCCTCACTTTGTTGTAAACAGACTGTAGAAATCTAAATGGTAAACGGACTGCGTTTACATAGCGCTTTTATCCAAAGCGCTTTACAATGTGGCTACATTCACCCATTCACACACCGAAGGCGGCAAGCTGCCACGCAGGGTGCCTGCACAGCCATCGGGAGCAATTTTGGGTTCAGTGTCTTGCCCAAGGACACTTCGACATGCGGACTGGAGGAGCCAGGAATCGAATCACCGATGATTTGATTAGTGGACGACCTGCTCTACCTCCTGAGCCACAGCCGCCCCATGAAATCTACTGTCCAGTGCTACAGAAAAGTAACCATGTTCGACCGTAGCTGCGTAACAAGATTAGATCAAATTCAGACCAAAACCAAAACAAGAAAATTACCACAGTCGTGCAACCCTGGTCAGCCTCTGTTTTTGTCTGGTTTAAAGCCTACTTATGAGGAGTGCATTGTCATCCCTCCTCGTAATCTTCTTTGTGTTGTGTGCTTATGTTTTGTGTAGGTGTTGTTCGCCCGACATCCAGGACTCCACTAGGAGAGCTTCAACGACCCAATGCCCCAGTAGAAAGAATGTATAAGTAAGAAACACACACACACACACACACACACACACACACACACACACACACACACACACACACACACACACACACACACACACACACACACACACACACACACAGGGGGGCTAGGACACTCTGGCTGGGGAGCAGAGGGTGAAAAGGTCTGGTATTATACACATTCGCTGTAGGAAGATAATTGAATATGGAAGTTGTTTTTCTCTCACTTGATCTTTGTTTTCTTTGGACTGGTCACATGACTCGGGTCACATGGCTGTGAGGTCTCTCTCCCCTGGAGGCAAAGTGCAGCAGCTTTCAGTTAGATGGCTATCTGTCTGCCACAGTACCTGTGGAGATGGAGCCAGAGAGCCGGTCCTGCTCACTATAACTCTATTACCTCGCATGAAAGGGGAGACCAATCGTTTTAAATCGGATTAACAAAAATGCAGTCTTCATAAGGTTGCAATCTTTCCATCAGTAATACACTTCCTATATAGGCACTGTTCAGAGTACTTCCTGATTGGTTCTCCATCCTGGAGGAAGTGTTTTCACTGGTTGGTGGTGCTCTGCTTTTACCCTGTGGTGCTGGATGAGATGAGGAAGGAGTGAAATGTTACTGTAGCCTGAGTTGAAGTGAATCCATGAACACTAACGAAACACAGCCTCCTGACAGATGAATCCTCCTTCACCTCATCTCGGTCACCCACATGCTTTGTCCTTCTCCACCTTTCGGTGACCCCAGTGTGTGCGGTTCTCTCCTCTCCCTCTCCTCTCCCCCCCCCACAGACGAGCCTCTATGCTCGATTTCTACTTTGATCACTCAGAGGAGCGCCCTCTAGAGGCCTTTGAAGACATCTTTGCTAGCTATGAGAGTAAGAAGTAAGTGAACTGGATGACAGGAGAAAGGAATGGAGGCACGAGGCCAAGCAGGAAGGGAAATATGGTTTATTTTGAGTAACGGACACCGGTTTGTTCCCCATTCTGAGTTTGCTCCCATGTCAAATTTGGTGGATGATTTTTCGGAGGGATTTAACGGAACAGGAATTGAGAGTTGAACATTGACATTTGAAAGTGTCGAGGGTTTTTCATAAAATAAGTGATTCAATGCACCGATATAAGGCAGTACGACAAAGCAGCCCATACATAGACTTGCATTCACTCTTTCCCCTCAATGTAATCCCAGTCTTTTTTCTGTAGCTGCGATGATCTCTCTCCTTACCTCAGGTTTATTATTCTTGCTATAGAACACATGAAGGTGTTTGTACTGGCTTACTCTGATTAGCCCCGCCTGGATTACTGACATCAACCACGGAGGGCTGGAAACGCACACGACTACACGAGTAACACATACAAAGGCCACTAGCTAAATAGACAAAAGAGAATCGTGTGAGCGTTCTCAGAGTGGAATCAAACGGTGAAGATGTTTTGAAAGTTGGGCCTGCTCGAACCATGGCCTCCCATCATCTCCTGTTTTCAGATCTGAAATTACTATGCTGGTTTAATGAACACAGAAAAATGTCTCCTTTAGGGTTTAAATGAACTCGGGTGAACCCACTCCATTGTTACCTCGATTAAATCACCCATTGCCTTTCAGATCTGAAATAATTGAGGTGTAGAGAGTGTAGGTTTGAGTTTAGTCCTTCCCTGCCTGGCCTCCTCTGTGTTCACGGTCAGTCATGGGTAAGTATAAAACGGTACTGCATGGACGAGCTCTGGAGACGTGGAAAAGGCTCCATATTATTAACCTCACCAGTCCCGGTCTCCAACGTAACACCAGGCCCCCCGTCAAAGGGGCCTGTTAAAGGGCCGTAAACCCAGCAACCTCACCAGTAACAGCCCCAGCATGGAGACAGATGTTGTCCACACACGAGCTTCAGCTCAGCTCTGCATGCTCACCACAACAGTGGCACGGATAGTCGGATACTGGTGTGTGAATACAGCACCGCCGTGCACCGATGTCTCTGTCTGTGTGTCTCCTTGTCTATTCTCAGACTGGATAAGGCAGCATGGTTGGGTGGTCTAGCGTCTCTTGTGGCTTCTATGGATTTAAACATGAATTGTGGGAGAATAAATTATGCCGGGTATTCTTCACGAATGAGCAGTGTTGCGAGTGTGACAGTTGAAGTTCCTCTAGATGTCAGACTCCCAACCATTCTGTAGTGTGCGTGCGTGTGCGTGCGTGCGTGTGTGTGCGCTCCAGGTCCTAACAGTGGGTTTTTTGTTGTTGGTTTTTTTTGCACCCTGCCCTACTTTTTTTTCTCCTTCTTCCTTTTGTCGTTTTCCAATCCCTCTCCTGCTCTCCATCTCCTGCTCTCCACACTGGGTGTGTGTGTGATCATACTCCCCCTCTCCACACTGGGTGTGTGTG
This sequence comes from Poromitra crassiceps, assembly GCF_964638095.1. Classification (NCBI taxonomy): domain Eukaryota; kingdom Metazoa; phylum Chordata; class Actinopteri; order Beryciformes; family Melamphaidae; genus Poromitra; species Poromitra crassiceps. The sequence goes on from NC_139632.1 coordinate 15,798,948, forward strand.
TGTGTGTGATCATACTCCCCCTCTCCACACTGGATGTGTGTGTGTGATCATACTCCCCCTCTCCACACTGGGTGTGTGTGTGTGTGTGATCAGGGACATGCATGCACAGATCATCACCTCCATTAAGGACTTGCAGCTGGATGGTGAGGACCCCCGCAAGCTCCTGCAGTCCTGGGGTCGCCTCCGCTTCCCTCGCCACGTCCTCCAGTGAGTCAGCAGACGGACCTGTCCAGATCAGTCCAGTCTAGTTGAGCCTGGCCCAGCCAAAACATGCCCCTGTCTACTCCTCCAGACCTGGCAAGATTTAGCCGAGCTTGGTTTTCCTGCAACAACTTAGACCGACCTACACTCAGTTTGACCAGCTCAGCTCAATCTAGAAGACCAGCCCAGCTATGGATAGATAGATAAATAGATAGATAGATAGATAGATAGATAGATAGATAGATAGATAGATATAACTATTACTGTTAGTGAAATACTCTGACCCAATTTCCCCACTAGGATAATCTAGTTTCTAATCTAATCTAATAAAAACCTAATCTAACCTAAAATGAAGTAATTCTGTCCATTAGCATCTAATCTGCCCAAAAGTAGTTACAGACCAAGAAGTGCAGCCTAAACCATAGACAATGATTCGATCCAGCCAGTGAGATCTGAATTATCAGGCGCATTGTTGCTAGCATTTTACTTTTGTTATATCTGGTCTTGAAGGCTGAATATGCAATGCCTGGAATGCATTTGTTAACTGCTGCATGAGCAAGGCAGTACTCCGAGGAATGGCCTGGCATGTAAGGTCTTTCAGAGCATCTGTAAGAATGTGCCCCCAGTGGCCACACAGCATGTTACAGATCACAGCAAGTTCTGCAGTCTGACACATGGCGACAGTGGGAACATAAACCCAACTTGAATGTAGGGCCCTTTGTGTAGTGGTGAAAGCAAAAGAGCATGGGACAGGAGTTATTTCTTTCTTCGTGTGCGGACTCTCTGTCTTCTCCATCCCATCTCCTTCAGCACCTCCTCTCATTCACCCTCATTCAAGCCTTGCCTCTAACGCATCATTCATCCCATCATCCAGGTGCAACCTTGGATCTCCTCACTGGCTGTCTGGCAGCGCATGAAGAAGACTCACCAACCATACTAACCTGGCTCCACGCGCTCCATCCACTCCCCCCTTCCATCCGCCTGGCTCAGATATTCACCTCTCCACCCTCTAACTCTAACTCAGCCTTCCTCTTCTTTCCTCCCTTCTCCACAGGAAGAACAAAAACACCAGACACAAGCAGATCATCCCCAAGGTAAACCTGCCAAAAGACACAAGCACCCTGTTCAGAGACAGAGGATAGACACTGAGCTTATAGTTTCAGTCATATACCTTTAAAGACACAAGTACCCTGTTCAGAGACAGAGGATAGACACTGAGCTTATAGTTTCAGTCATATACCTCTAAAGACACAAGCACTCTGTTCAGAGACAGAGGATAGACACTGAGCTTATAGTTTCAGTCATATACCTCTAAAGACACAAGCACTCTGTTCAGAGACAGAGGATAGACACTGAGCTTATAGTTTCAGTCATATACCTGTAAAGACACAAGCACCCTGTTCAGAGACAGAGGATAGACACTGAGCTTATAGTTTCAGTCATATACCTCTAAAGACACAAGCACCCTGTTCAGAGACAGAGGATAGACACTGAGCTTATAGTTTCAGTCATATACCTCTAAAGACACAAGCACTCTGTTCAGAGACAGATAGACACTGAGCTTATAGTTTCAGTCATATACCTCTAAAGACACAAGCACCCTGGTCAGAGACAGAGGATAGACACTGAGCTAATAGTTTCAGTCATATACCTCTAAAGACACAAGCACTCTGTTCAGAGACAGAGGATAGACACTGAGCTTATAGTTTCAGTCATATACCTGCACTCCTTTTTTTAGCAACCCACCTGATACTATGATTAATTAGTATCCCCATTCCTGTTAAAGGAGAACTTCACCGCAAAAACAATGCTGATTTATTTTGCACATGATCTGGACCAGTGAAGTCATTCATAAACAAATTACATCACATAACTCAAATCAACTTTCAATAATTGTCAAACTAAATGGGGCGCCCCGGTGGCTGACCTGGTAGAGCGCGTACCACAAAGGCATAGTCCTTCGCGCGGCCGACCCCCGTGGTCCTTTGCTGCATGTCGTCTCCTCTCTCTCTCCCCACCCGCCCTGTCTGCCCACTGTCCTATCCAATTAAAAAAAAAGGCAAAAAATGCCACAAAAATGATGTTTAAAAAAATCTAACTAAATGAATGCCTGCAAAACAGTTTACAGTTTTTGGATATGTGTGAGATCATGTGCAAAATAAATCAGCATTGTTTTTCGATGTTCTCCTTTAAATGTTAGATTAATTTCTTTAGTACGTTGATGATTTAGTGCACATTGAGTGCCATGTAAAGTGGTGATGAAAAGCTAATTTACTGCTACCCTGCAGAATTTGCTCGACTCTCAGTCTCTGAAGTTCATTGTGGGCCTGACGCTGCAAGATCGCACCACCAAGTCTCTGCTCCATCTGCACAAGAAGAAAAAGCCCCCCAGCATCAGCGCCCAGTTCCAGGTAACATCACAAATGATGCCCAACAACAGTATGCACAGTATACACATAAACTTGACCTTTTACACTAGACTAACCCTTCAGCTTCAAGCCTAAATTGAATCATCCTCCTTGTTTTCTGCAGACCTCTCTGACCAAACTCCTGGAGACTCTGGGCCGAGCAGAGCCTTTCTTCATTCGCTGTATTCGCTCCAATGCTGAGAAGGTCAGAGTCTTTCAGTGTGATTAATTGTTAATTGGTTGATTAACACCGTTCTGGTATCAGTAACACATTTGGGCCATCATAGAGGATATCAAAAGGCATCAGAAAGCTATTTTTCTTAATCCTTGTAATGAGAAGTTTTCTTCCAGCTTTTATTTTATTTCTTCATTTATTTATTTATTAAATTAACTGAGAATGCTCTGATTTTATTTAGGATAGTACATGCCATGTGCAGCCAATGAACCAAGTTTTCATTCAACAAAGAGTCATTTTATCTATTCATTTTGAAGTATGGAAAAATTCACGATATCCAGCCCTAATGATTGATGATGATTGGCAACACTGATGTTGATCATTGATTGATTGGTAAATAGATCTGATTGGTTAGACAGAAAATAACAGTTATATGCTTCCTGTGCCATTGTCCATGAGCAGAAGGAGATGTGTCTGGATGAGGCCTTGGTGCTTCAGCAGCTGCGCTACACAGGAATGCTGGAAACTGTGCGCATCAGAAGGTCGGGCTACGGAGCCAAGTACACTTTCCAGGTACTGTGGCCCTGCACCTTATTACCATGAGTCAAATCTATTCTTTACCTATTGCGTGATTTTTTATAGCCTCTGTTGTCTTGTCCCTGCAGGAGTTCATAGAGCAGTTCAGGGTGCTGCTGCCAAAGAAGGCCGCAGCCTGTAAGGAGGACGTCTCAGTGCTGTTTGAGAAGATGGGCCTGGACCCCACCACCTATCAGATAGGCAAAACTAAGGTCAGCCAATAAGCTCTTGTTGTTGCTTTAGATTTATAGTTTTAGACGAACCCCCATTCTGTTGACAGTGTGCTCAGAATGAATTCCAAGTGTCTCAACTGTCTCAATTAATTTCCATTACCCTTTCTGAAAACATACCGGAGGTTTGCAGATTATAAGATTTAGAATGTCCCTGCATGTGAGATATGTGTTCTGTTATAGCATCATTATTGTTTGGCAACTCATATTGTCCCTTGTCAAATGTGCTTTTTACTGCTTTCTGAATCAAATATACAACTTTTTTCTGTGCTTTTTACCTTCTACCCAGGTCTACCTGAAGGAGCTGGAGCGGCAGAAGCTGCAGGACACACTCCACAAGGATGTGATGCAGAAGATCATCTTCCTTCAGCGGTGGTTCAGAGCTCAGCTGCAGAGGAAGGAGTTCTTGGACATGAAAAAGGCAGCCAGCTTGATCCAGGTATCCATCGATACAACCAGTGTTTTCTTTTTTTTGTTTTTTGTTTTAGGCACTTACATCAACATAGTGACTTTGTACATGTCTCACTCTGTTTTGTTTGTAGTGTTTACAAGATCATTAAACTGTAGAGTCTTGATAATGTCATATTGTCTTCCCTCTTTTCCCTTGTAGCGTTCATGGCGCAGGTACTGCAAAGAGGAGCAGAGGCGTCGAGCGGCCACTCTGATCCAGGCTGTGTGGAGGGGGTCCAGGCAGAGAGCCGAGTACCGCCAGCATAAACAGGGCATTACCAAGATACAGGCCCTGGTCAGAGGACACTCCGCACGCAGGAGGTAACACCAAGACACTCACTCAGACTGTGTGGGACTCTGATTTGTAAGTTGGCACAATATTTAAAGCCCAGTCCGGGACATCAACAACTCAAATGGAGCATTGATGGTCTTGAAATGTTGTGATGACATTTCAGAAGATGTCTATTGTTTGTGTCATTGATATTTGGGAAATTCAGAGACAGGGACAGATTCTTTAGCTTGCCATAAAAATGTAATTGTAATGAGTGTAATTGTATCCTGTCGTTACATTTGGTTTGGTTTGGTTACAGGTGCCACTCCATACGTGAGGAGAACAGGAGGAAGGAGGAAGAGGAAGAAGAGGCTCGTAAAAGAGCAGAAGAGGAGGAAGCAAAGCGGAGGGCAGAGGAGGAGGAAGTGAGGAGGAGGGCAGCAGAGGAAGAGGCAGCCCGTCTGGTGAGGGAAGCCGAGGCCGCCAGAGAGGCCGACGAAGAGGCAGCGAGGAAAAAGAGGGAGGAAGAGGAGGAAAGACTCCGGCTGGAAGAGGAGGAGAGGAAAGCGAGCGAGGCGGAGGAGGTAGTCTGGCTTAAGCAGCAGCCAGACGGCATTGATGTGGAGCCTCAAACGAGGGAGGATACAGATATCGAGTTGGTCACGGAGGAGACACTGGATGACAACCTCCCTGTCCAGGATATGGAGGAGAGAGGTGACGACGACGGAGAGGGCGCCTCAAGCTCGCAGACTGAAGAGGAACAGGGGAAGGAGGAAGAGCTGGAGGAGGAGGATGAGGGTCTGGGTGCGGATGAAGAGTGCGGCGAGCCTTCATCTCCCAGGTCTGATTCAGAGACCGTTACCGCCAACGGTACCATGGCTGAGGCCGGACCCCAGCTGGACGAGGAAGAAGAGGACGAGGATTTGGAGAACCAGACCCTGGGACCGTCGGACTCGAAACCTGCCCAGTCAGAGAAGCCCGGGGTTGGCGTGACCTTTGAGGCAGCTGCATCCCAGGCTCCAGGTAAGAGTTTGGACAGCCAGGCCCCCAGCGCTAGCCCCGCTCCTTCCCACGCTGAGCAAGAGAGAGTGCGACCTCCCCCTGTTCACAAGGGCCAGGTGTCCAGGAGCCAAGAGAAGAGGAAGCAGAGGAGACAGAGAGGGCTGGAGCACAACCAGAGAGAGACTGAACGAGCTGCCTCCACCTCCTCCTCCTCCTCAGCCAACGGCAAGGACGAAAGCAAAAACCAGGAGTCCGCCAGGCTAAAAGAGCGAGCGGACAGCAAGGAGCTGGATAGCTACACCTTTGTGGTGATGGACAAACGAGGGAAGAAGGAGGCTAAAACATCTCCTCCACCTCCTTCCGCCGGCCCTGTCCGTCCGTCTTCGTTGTCACTGCAGCGCTCCGGCTCTGACGTGCCGGAGAGGAACGGCCACGGGGAGGGCCTCGGGGCGACCAACCTGCAGCGCCGCCCCGGGGAGAAGAAGCAGAAGCCAGAGAAATGGAAGGGGAGGAGAAGTGAAGGAGAGCACTCTGAGAACACCAACCCTTCTCCGCCTCACAACAGGGAGGACAAGAGGAAAAAACACGCACAGTACGTCTTCTATTCTTGGCATATTCTTGTTTCTACCCTTCTTTAAGCATGTCTTGTTCTCAGTTACAGATCATTTATATTAATATACATTCGCTTTATAATGTCATTACCTCTGGGATCTTCAGCTTTATAATGTCATTACCTCTGGTTTTCAATGCGGACCCCAGTTTCCTGTACCTTGTTCATATTTGTATCGCATCTCTCCATCTCTGTCCCTCCGCCTGCAGGAGTCGAACAGCTTCCTCTTCAATAGACAGTTTGTCTCCATCCTCTGAGGGAGCCGGTGCCGTTTCAGGCAGAGAGGTATCATAACTATTCATCTGCTTCAATGCACCATTTCATGTTTTATATGCTCAGATGTAAACTTCAATTTAGACTCATTCAAATCCCAGTTATTCTGCATGCAAGCTTATTGTATTTGTAAAATAAGTATTCATTCATTGGTTGTGTTTTCTGTTCTGCAGATGTTTTCAGATAGCCATCCTGATGGCTCAAAGGGAAGCTCCCTGAGAAGGAAACACCAAGATGGCTCCGGTCACCAGGACTCAGCCCACACCGTCCCATCCACACCAGAGAAGTACTGCACTGCACAGGACTAGACACACTGATAATGAACTGTAGCAGGGGGAGAAACGGCAACGAATGTCACATGTCGGCAATAATATGTTGGCCAATATCTCTGAGGAGACGAGCTCTAATGAAGTACAGTAAAGAACTGTGATTATGATGATCAGTGCAGAAAGAATAATACTGAGGAAAAGCCCCTTCACATGAAATCATTCACAGTTGCATCTAACCCACTAGGAGGTCTGTCTGAGCCAGATGGCTTATGGGGGACACACTTTGTCTTGTATAATGAAACCGGCCCTGGCGCCCTCATGTGGTGGTATGCACACACGCGGTCTCCCTTAACCATATATAGATACACAGGCAGTTTGTTATGGGGAAAAAGACACGATTGCGGAAATTCCCGATAACTGAATTGACTCTGAATGGATTGGCTTGCCTACGTTTCACTCACTGGGCCAAAGATTTATCAGATGAAGGGATCAAGTGGATTGCTTTGTTTTTAATAATATATATTGTTGCTATGGTGATACCATTGGAGCAAACTGTGAATATGTGGCACTGTAAAGACAGACTCTCTAGATAGTACAGTTTTCATGGTATTCTCAGAACTGGACATTTTCTTAGTTATTTAGTTACACTATTTGTTTTCGTCTAACTCTTGCCAAGAAGGAATACCAGTTTGTTACATGCATGGACATGATCAGGAACACGAATGTTGGGGAAATACAACAAAGGAAAACAGTGATGAGACAAATGGAATTTTAAATACCTCCATGAACAGATCCATGAATGTGACTATTGGATATTTTGGATATTTTAGCTTGAGTTGGTGTGTGAATATTCTCAAGAGTTTCTTGTCTTGTGTGCCCTGTAGGTCAACAGGTTTCCTAAGCAAGATCTTGAAGAAGCGAACACACAAAGAGGCCCAGACTCCAGACGACGGAGATTTGACACTAGCTCAGCACCTCAACGAGAAGCCAGCGGGAGGGGAAGGTAACTAACACAAAGAGGAAACTGTCTATGGCTCTGTATAAACTGTCCTTGTCAACGCTGCAAAGAATCTCCATGTTAACAAGTCATTCAGTCAAATGTCAAATTGAGTCCCAAAATCCAAATTTTCAAGCGATAAGTGAAAGAGATCTGCCAATGCAGTGAAATAATTTAACTTCTGATGTAAACAACTTGTTTAAAAAAAAATCTAGAATCAAGTGTCATTTTCTTGTGATCTGCCTTATTCTGACTTGTTTGGTAAGGTAAAATAAATGTGAGCTATGTCTATACATAGTAGGAGACATTGTGTGCCAAAATGCTGGCCAGTGTCATTTGCTTTCCTTGATTAATTGCTGTTACAATATGTTTGATAGTGTTGTGAGTAATTAGGGAAGGGGAATGACTGGTCCCTTCCATTGAAGACCATTCCAAATAAGACTTTGTTACTGTGACTCACACAGTATTTAAGCTAACGTCCCATCTGCCCTGCAGTCAGAGGACTGTTATTCATGTTATTCAGCAAACTGCTGCACTCCATCTGCAGGGCTTCTGCAGGCCGCCTCCGTCATATTTCCTGGAGGGAGACGTGGAAAGAAAACACAGGTGTATTATTATTATTCCAGAGGCTTAACTAATCATGCTGTTTGCTTTCTGGATAAACAGTGGCCCGTGTGGCTCGTGCTCACTGCCAACCGGATAGCTTGACTCAGGATTCTCTTTCATGGTGCTGATGCATACTGGACCTTCTGCTGTGGTGCTTTGAGCTCGGTTTGAGATAGGCGGGTGAAGCGTAATGGATAAAAACATTGAATGAATCAGGAACACTTGAAATGTCATCTTTAGAACTTTGTTGTAAAATAAATTGTCCGGCTTTTCCCCCAGTACTTAATGTTATTTTGTGATCATGCTCATTTCTCTCTCTCCTTTTCAGCCTCAATGCACGGACACCCACCTCGCTCCAGTTCTCAGCCCCACGGGGAGCGCGCTGGCAAAGGCTTGAGTCGCAACCCGACCATCAAGATCAGCCGGGCCACTCGGGTGTCGGAGCAGTGGAACGCCTCGCTGGACCGAGAGATCACCAATACCAATGAGCTGCGGCACCTGGATGAGTTTCTGGGCAACCAGGTACATTAAAGGGGGGATTTTGTCTAGCTTACAAAATGACACTAAAGTACAAAATGCTGTGCCCAATAAAATACCTAAAATATCACATGATTGGTTGTGTTGCCTTGTGGAAATGCACCCTCATTTCCCCTTTCTCATGGTCAGCTCGTTCAAAAGAAATTGTTTTGGGGCTAGGCTTGTGCTTGTTGGAGGATATCTGACTTTTCTTAATTCCCATATTCAAATATTCAAATCACATCTATTATTATTGCGTCTGTCCTGTTAAACTAAACTTCTCGTGTTGCAATGTTTGAGTAAGTTCATTAATGAATATCTGCCTTGACTTTGTCTCTGCAGGTGAATGATTTCCGCTCCAGGGGGAAGCAGCTGTCAGCCACAGAAGCCATCTTTGTCACAGCCACCATGCAATTCAGAGAGCAAATCAAAGCCATGTATTCTCTGCCAGTGAGTCTAATCACAGGCAGGCACACACATGCACACAATCCAATTTCCACTTCTTCTTTTTTATTATTCTGTATTTTTTATTCTTCTTATTTTGTCTTCCTCTGCCTTAAAATTCACCAGAAACCCACTACTGGCTACAAGGGTCTGATGAAAGGCTACCAGACCAAAGTGATCCACCTGGCAGCGGTGGAGCACAAAGGAGAAGTGCAGCTAGTGGTCAACCTGTTCCAGTCAGTGCTGGACGGCTTCATCAGAGGGGAGATGAAGAAGGAGGAGACCGAGCCTGCCAAGGTGAAGCCACACTGAGGTTCATGATCAATCACTCTCGTTAATCCACATGGGAATAAAATATTGTATTGACACTGGTGCCTATCTGTATTTCAGCCTGCTAAAGCTAGGAAGAAGAGGCGGAAAAAAGACAAGAGTGTAAGTATGCAGGATCGAAATTCGGTTTGACCATATTTTTCTTTTATTTCACTAACAGAATGCCGGTAACAAAATGGCGATTTAATATATAATTGATTGCCTTTCTAGATGGAGAGCCCTCTGGATCATGTGTTCAACAACTATCAGGTCAACATTATGCAGTCATGTGACCAATGTAGCTCCTACATCTGGGGCATGGAGAAGGCCTACATGTGCAGTTGTGAGTTCACACCCAAACATGCCTCAAAATTTACTTGTTTTGCATTTGTGTCCAAATAAAGAAACCAGGCACCATGCCATATAAACCATGTCAGTTCCTCAAACTAATTCACACATTTTTGTTACACATCTGGTCTTGTTTTCTAGATTGCAAAATGGTATGCCACAAGAAATGCCTCTGCAAAATTGTCACCGACTGCTCCTCCTTCTGTGCCAAAAAGGTATGTGTATCGGAAAGGCTCGGGAAACACCTGGGTTAATGACGTGTGCTAGCTAATGGCATAGCCTACCTAAGTCAAGTCAAGCTATAATTAAACTTTTTTGCACTTGCAGTATGTGTGATTGTGTGGGTCTGATAGATGCTGATGGAATGAATAGATCTCTCATTAACTGCTGCTGTCTGGCTCAATCCCCAGAGCGATGAGGAGTCCAACGGTCTGCACTTCGGGGTGCGCGTGTGCCACCTGATCAGTGAGAAGAACCCGGTCCCCATGGTGATAGAGATTCTGCTGGAGCACGTGGAGATGACCGGCCTCTACACAGAGGGCATCTACCGCAAGTCTGGCTCTGCCAACCGCATGAAAGAGCTGCACCAGCGGCTGGAGACTGGTTAGCCCCATCTGAATAACATTGACAGCTAACAGACAGTGTAGCATTGCCTTGTATACGTTTCTCAGCCCTCTGAGTTCCTTTGTTGATGTTTGTGTTGTTGTCTTCTTTAGACCCCCATCTGGTTTGCCTGGAAGACTACCCCATCCACACGGTGACAGGTCTGGTGAAACAGTGGTTGAGGGAGCTGCCAGACCCACTCATGACCTTCATACATTACAATGACTTCCTGCGTACTGTGGGTAAGGATGCCATTATCCACTAGGGGGCAGCAGAAATAATATCTCTGGGCTTTACTTTTGAAAAGTGGCATTTCCCTGCATCTGACTCTGGATAGGGTTTTTTTTCTTTCTCTCTTTGTTCATGGTTGACATGATGACATTGATTAAAAAATAAATAAATTGCTAATAGGTGCTGGTAGGTAATGCTTAAATTTGACATGAACTTTTCTGAATATTTGCTAAGAATAAAAATGAAAATTTGGGAACATTACTTACACATTTTTCTCTGTAGAGCTGCCAGACAAACAGGAGCAGCTTCAGGCCATCTACAATGTGCTTGAGGAGCTTCCCACAGCAAACTTCAACACATTGGAGAGACTCATCTTCCACCTCGTCAGGTAGGGATTCTCTCACACATGTCATGTCATGTTGGTCAGTATTCATTTATTAATATGAACTTAGCCATCTTACCTCAAGCATTAAGTTATGACATGACTAATCAGTGTACTCTTGAGTATCACTAAAACTCTAAAAGGATAACCTCAGAGCAGAGACAACCCTCTTCTGTGATAAGTACAGTAGATTCTAAATGATTGTCTGATAATTCTCTTGCAGGGTTTCCAAAGAGGAGACTAGCAACCGAATGTCTCCTAACTCCTTGGCAATAGTGTTTGCACCTTGTATCCTGCGCTGCCCAGACAGTGCCGACCCACTGACCAGCATGAAGGACGTGGCCAAGACAACCACGTAAGACTGCCATGACTAGCTAGACTGTAGTGCTTACAGGTCTTAACCAGGGATTGCAAGAGCAACACAATTTTATTTTAGTTTAAGATATTTAGCATGTTTTTAGTTTTGTTTATATAATTTCATGTCACATAAACATGTGCAGAAACAGTGAACAACTGTAAATCTGCACACAGTCACATTCCTTGATACTGTGACCTAAGATATTCATCTGCTCTTTCCTTATCCCTCTGTAGATGTATCGAGATGCTGATCAATGAGCAGATCAGACGCTATAACGAGAAGATGGAGGAGATCGAGCAGCTGGAGTACGCTGAGGCTCTGGCTGTCAACCAGCTCAAACTCAAGAGACAAAACACGGTGAGAAAGACTGAAGCGGAAGGCTTGTCCTGCTCTGGATTGGCATGGTTCACTAACCAAAAGTTTTAGATTTGTGGCTAACATTACCACGATCATGTGAAGATAAAAGGAAAGCCATTTAAACATAATTACGCCCAAGTGCAAGGGCAAATCTTTGCTTGTTTCTAGCACTCAAAATAAATAAAAAATATTTTAATTGGCACTGGGTCACTGAAACACATCCTTTGATGTACTGACCCAGTGGTAATTAAAAGGGAAAAAGGGAGATTTTGAGTGCTAGAAACTAGCAAAGATTTGCCCTTGCACTTGGGTGTAAGATATGGCCCAATGTCGCCATATGCATAAATGGTTTTATTATGCCATATGCCAAACTTAAATAAACAAATTACTATTAGTAAGATGTTGATCAATTAAATCATATGGCAACCCCATTATCAGATATTAATGTGCGTTGGGTTACATGGCTAACATGGCCAATGTTCCTTGTCTCTCTTTAGCAACCTCGGCATTTACCTCTCAGGTTCTCACCTCCTTACAAAGGAGTGGTGGTATGTATCATCAAGCCTCAAGGTCTCCTGGTAGATCTAGTATATGTAGTTGTGTGTGTGCCATGCTGACACGTCTGTGCATGGCATGTTAGACGTGGGTGACCTATGACCCTCTGGCTGTTCTCTCCTCCCTCCTTCCTTTGTTTCTTACTAACTGGTAGAACATTGCATGATTCTGTTAGTTTGGTTTAGATCCTACTTGTGATGTGAAGGATCAGTCTGTTCCCTTTTCTATTATTCTTGTTCTCTCTGTGTGAGGACAAGATGGTTCTGGGTTTGGTGTCCAAGTACTTGTGTTGTTGTCTTGACTTTTTGGAAGGCAGTGCCCCCTGTGAATAGCATGGCTTTCAAAGCATCAGCTAGAGGGAAATAATGATTAATTTTTATTTATTTATTGATCAGATTTTGTATTAGTTTTTAAAAACAATTATATAACACAAACACAAGAGACCACAAACAGTCTACAAAAAAAATAAAAATATATACATACATACATACATACATACATACATACATACATACATACAATTTATTATTGTGTGATATTCTAATATCTTCATAACGTGTTGCCATAAAGAGGAACGTTGTGAAAGTCATGTTATTTGCTGAGTGTCTGCTGTAGAGTGGCAGGACCTTTTTGGATTGTGGTGATGTAACATTTGTCTTAGTTCTGAAATGATCTTTTTGTAATGATATGAAGTCCTCACTTTGCCTGTTTAAACCCTTGGGATGTCAATGATTGTGTTCATTAGTTTCTTTCATGTCGCTGCATCTGTGTCTCTGCCTTTTCTTTTAGTTATTCACAAAAGGCCTGTGAGAATGATGTGCAGTTGCATGACTTGCCACAGGCACCATCCACCCTCGTCTCCCCTCTTTTCCCTCTTGTTCACATATGGTTTCAGATGTGGGTCAAAAACCATGTTTGATTTCAGTTGTAATTAATGGACATTTTCAAACGTAGTGTACACGTTACCAGCCCAGCAAAGCACAGCAATCACACCACATGGTGTCCTAGAAAGAAAAAGCATTTCGCCCCAACGCTGAGTTGTTCAAGGAACCTGTATGTGATGGTCTGTCTGTCTCTGCAGGTGCATGAGAAGGCCAGTTCTGATCTAAGTGTTGTTCCTGAGAACGAGCCTCTGGACTCGGACACAGAGGCTGAGAAGAACCTGGTGGAACGCATCAAGTCCATCAAACAGGAGAAGTAAGTCTCCATTGTCTCAATACAATACCTCTCTTTTCTCCAATGTCTAGCTTCCTTAGCCAGTCTCCTTTGCTGTCTCTCTCATTTCTCTGATGTTTTTGCCCTCCGCTCCCCTCCAGAGAAGACCTGGCTTGCCGGCTGCCGGAGCTGGAGCAGCCTGGTTCGGACCAGGAGAACTTGGACTCCGAAGCTTCGCTGAGCTCTGAGAGCCTCTTGGACGAGCAACAGCGCTCCTCTGCCCACGGCTCAGAGCCTGAAGGTCAGTATTAAGGTACAGTCGGCCCTCTCCTTCCTTCTACCTGTTTCTCTCACTCACTGGTGGCTTTCTGACCGGGCCGTTGGGTTGGGCCCTTGCTGTCTTTTGTGGTGCAGGTCTGGACCAGTGATGGTGATGGGTCGGTGCCGTCTGCTCTGTAGCAAAGCAGGTTGGAGCAACAGCCACTGTGTGTGTGTATGCGCGTGCATGTGTGCGTGTGCATGTGTGTGTGTGTGCAGTGCACATTGTGCGGTCATTTGCACACCTGCGTATGCATGTAAATATGCATGTGTGGCACAGCAGCATGCTGAAACCTCGTCCAAAGTGTTCATTCATTTGGCACACGTCACCATAGCAAGTGTTTTGCTTCTTTGTGCCTCACTCAATGTGATTTTTTGCTAGCTAACATGGTTGCATGATCTTCCATTTGTCTTCACCCTCTCAGGATGGCTGTTTTTGACCCTTAGACGTGTCTGGGAGAGGAATAATATAGATTTTTGCCTTCCTCTGAGCCTTCCTCTTTTCTGCCTCTCTTCTAGGACGAGGTTGGCCCCTGCTGAGGAGATACAAGCCAGTCTGCCTGCCCAAACCACCAGAGCTGGCCCTGCGACCTAAAGCCCCAGGTGGGCGTTACTTTCTGCCAAACCTCAGCCATGCTAGCTCCTCCTCTTCTGTGTCCAGCTGTGCTTCTTCCTCCTCCGTATCCTCCAGTGCCTCCTCCAGGCATCAGCTGCAACGCCGCACGCCCGTCATCCCAGGCACGGTTAAACTCCCCCCGGGCGTCCGCATCCATCCTCCAGCCTGGGGCCGTGCGCGCGCCCTCACCCCTCCTGCAAGTCGGCCATTTAAAAACCTGATCAGGAGACGAGAGCAGCCCGGCCGCCGTAAAGACAGCACCCAGTCCCTGTACATTGACGACCCAGACTGCCAACTGCTGTTACCTTTTTCCTCCTGCCCCCCCTCCGCTGCCGCCTCCTCCTCCTCCCTCTCTATGGTTGCATCTTCACCTCAGCACCAGCAACCCCAGACGCAAACCTCGCCTACAAATGGCCGGAGACGTTTTTCTGACCCAGACATACCTTATATGGACGATGAGGTCTGACCAGGGCAGAAAAGAGAGCAAATGAATTGGATGATGGGCAACAATCTCCCAGTAGAGAAGGAACCACAAGATAAATGGCACACGTTGCTGTCCTAGATGACAAGACAAGTAGATGGTTTGTAGTGAGCCAGGAGAGGATAGAGAACCACAGTAGAGAAACATAACCTGTAGAAGTGAGTGGACATGAGAGAACGGTGGTGACATGTGCAGTAACCAGGGTGGGCCAACAAAGCACAACAGGGGAGAGACAAAACGGAGGCTGTTACAGTTGCTGTTGTCATGGGAACTAATCAAGAAGCTGAAAATGTGTCTCAACTCTTGTCGTCCTATACGACAGCGAACACAACTGGACAATGTTGCCAAGCACTTTTTCTATCATTATTAATATATTGTGGTTACTGTTGATGAAATCAAATTGGACGTGGGCTGTGTTTTCAGTGGCCTCATGATGGACCTTTCATCTGTTTATTTTTGTTGTTTTTTTATTCAAGGAAATATTGCATTATTATTTGCACCTTTCCATTCCTTAGTTCTCCTAATGAGCAAGTCAAAGCAGCAGTGCTCATGGAAATGTTAACGAGTGCCTTGATTCTGTACTGTAAGTTGACAGTGTACAAACTCATTGGTTGGTTTGACCTGTAATCTTGATGGAATTGGGGGTTGGGTGGGACAGGAGGGACTTTTTGGGGGGTGGGCGTACTTTTGTATGATACTTGTGTGTTTATTGTACTGAACAGACTCAAGACATGTTTGAAACAACAAGGACATAACAAACACACATACACACACATTGTGAATGTTCCGGTGCCTTATCACAACAGCTGCAATGGACAACAGTCTCACTCCTTCACCTTTGAGCTGCAGCACAACACAGTGTGGGACAGGACTCAACCTGAACTGCTTTCACAATAGCAAAGGGAAATGGGAGCCGCACACGCCACTTTTTCCTTTGGAACGAAGAAACACCAACCCAGCCATGACAACAAGGGCTGTGCCGCCACGTCAGCTCAACAGTCCTACCATTCACTTTCTCTCTCTAATATGGACATGGCTTCACTCAGCTGTACTGTACCTGCCATTCCATGTGGACAATTCCCTAATTTGCAGGCTCTTTGAAGCATGGATTTGGTCCATTGTGTAATATGATATGTAATACTAATGTTCCTCTCTCTCTGACTGCTGTTGAATGCTGTTTGTCTGTCTTGATTATGAGGAAGATGTGTAGGTGTGTATTGTTTAACAGGGAGTGCATGGTTGGGACTGAATGTGAGCTGTGATGTTACTATTAAACAGGACAATACAGTACATGATGCTTGTAACCTCTGCTGCTGTGTGTTGTGTTTGGGCACCATGGGTGATACTGCTGTTATGGTACGGAGGGACTACTTCTGTAGACCACCTTTCCTTGGCGCGGAGACCCCAGGAAATCATATGAAATCAGTTTTATTTATTTATTTCCAAATTCAGTTTTCCCCGCTTAAATTTTCATTTAGGGGTTAGGATTGATATAGATATATAGGGATAGATATAGATGTGCGTTTTTGATGGCTTGGCTGAAAACCTCAGGACCAGATCCAGCAGGAGAGAAGCCACATTACTGGTCAGAACGCCAGCGGCCTGGAGCAGCAGGAAGTGGTCCAGGCAGTGATAGAACACACTGAGGAGGAGACCCCCTCCAGAGGGGTGATCACTTCTGTTGGGGTCGGCCCCGGCTTCCTGTTTTTGATGGTGTTCATTTACTAATTTTTTTTTAGCTGACCTGTGACTAGCAGAGTCAGCTCTACATGTGCATAGTCTGTGAGTGAATCGCTGGATGATGACGTTTCACCATTGGTCGGCTGAAATGCATGGTTGGCACCTCAGAGCGCTTCGGAGTAGTCTGGGCCCAAAAGGCCGATCCCGAACCTGTGTCAAATGTATGGCAACTACTGATGTTGAATCAGTTGTCATTGACTGACGAGATTTGGCTGATCTACATTCAATATGTACATTATATGTACAATATGTACATATAATATGAATACAACCTATTCCAGGTTTCCTGCAAATCGCCTGATCAGCGTACCTGCTAATCTTTACAGTAAAAACGTCCAAATGTGGGTTTACATATAGGAGAGACGAGAGTGATTATGGCTGATATTCAGAGAGATGGTTGCTTCAGAGAAATAAGGGTGGTAGAGAAAGAACATGATCCTTTGTTGCAAGACCTCTCTTATCAAATAAAACATTTATTTCATACTAATAATATTTCATGCACAAATTAAGAAATAACCATATAGGCTTCTTATATATGTCTGAATTCTCAAGAATATACATATTGATAGGCCTGTTTTTATAAGATACTATTGCCATAGCCTACATAAATGCCATGATATGAACATGATTAAAATACAACCATATGAAATCCTTCATATTCTACATAACTTCAGGTCATTTTATTTCAGGATATCTTACTCTTAAATGAGTATGCAGCTCGGGTGACCAGAGCCCAGGAAACCAAATGTGGGACAGAGAGTACGTTTGTGTGGGACAATGTGGGACACATTACCACTGCTGAGTGAGTGGGGCTGCAACTAACGATTATTTTCATTATTGATTCATCTGTGGATTATTTTAGACTAATCCATTAATCATTTGGTCTATAAAATGTCACAAAATGGTGATACCCCCCCCCCAAAGCCCAAGATGTCATGCTCAAATGTCTTCTTTTATCCTGAGCAACAGTCCACAACCCAAAGATAGTGGTGTCATAGACGACTATAAAGACATCAGAAAGCCGGAGACCGGAACAAGAGAAAACTTTTTCTTAAAAATTAGTCTCTCTCAGTGGGGTTGGGGTAGTCATGAGGGGCCCCAGTGCAAGCAACTTTGACAGTGCCCTACACACTAGTTTTACGAAGTACAGACACGCAAGCAAGCGGGCACATACACATTAGGCATAGGCTATATATTTTACCAACATATTGGATTTTACAGTTGAATGATTTACTTAGGCTATCGTATGGGGAAAATAGAGAGGTCAGCAAGATATCTGAACCATGGATAGCACTATATATATATATATATATATATATATATATATATATATATATATATATATATATATTACCAACGTGTTGGATTTTACACTTGAATGAGTTACTTAGGCTATTGTATGGGTAAAATAGAGAGGTCAGCAAGATATCAGAACCATGGATAGCACTATATATATATATATTTTACCAATGTGTTGGATTTTACAGTTGAATGATTTACTTAGGCTATTGTATGGGTAAAATAGAGAGGTCATAGAGCAAGATATCAGAACCATGGATAGCGCTCTGACATCCAGTAACACACAGTCAAAGTAAGCAGCACCTGAGAGCACAGGAGCTGTCTATTTCACTGTGGGTCTGAAATGTCTGCTGACTTTAACATGATTAATGTTGATTTTATGTTGAATAAGAAACCATGACATATCGGTGCTCTCCATCACTGGTCAAGGAATGCCGGTAGGTCAGAATAGCTTAGGCTAGCTAGCTATCTACAGCCTAACTGTAGGCTGCTGTCTCCTCCCCCACATTCCCCTGTTCCCTCCCCACCTCCTCCCTTTCCCTGCTCTCTCCTCCCCCACATTCCCCTGTTCCCTTCCCCTTTCTCTCTGTCTGATTGTTCAATCAAGTTGTTAGTATTGTATTACTACTTTAATTGTTATTGTTGTGTCAGCTAGATTTAGCTAGACATATTCTCTGTGAAGTCCTCTGAGACATGCTTGTGAATTAGGGCTATACAAATAAACTTGACTTGACTTGACAAACAACAAGAACTATAGTAGTACTGTCTGTCTAAACTTCTGAACATCAATTATAGAACTATACTGTATGGACAGACAGTCTTCTGAGGACAGTCAGCTGCCCCCCCCCCCCCCCCCCCCCCTCTCTCTCTCTCTATCTATCTCAGTGGTTTGGCTTTTGAAAACTAGAGTCAATCAAAATCTGGGACATCATCTCAATACTGATATGTGCCGTGGGACATGGGAAAAGACACTGTTCAGAAACCACCACCCCAAACCAGCCTAATTGGGCGGAAAACCCGCCCAGGATCTGGCAACTCTGTAGGGTAGCTGGATTTTCGCGCGCTTCCGTGTGTTTGAATTTGATTCGGCCTCTGATTGGCTAACCGTGAGTTAAAGTTTAGAGCGAGAAGCTTGAGCAGTCAGTCCAACACTACTCTTGAACGGATCAGCAGCAATTCGGAGAAGCTACGGTTACCAACTCGAATTCTCGAATTCTTACAAGTAAGTCAATGTTTTATTGTCACAGTACAGCTCTCTAGGACATGTGTCAACATAGTGTTTGTCAGCATCTTTTTTGGCGTGGAAAATGCGCGTTTTGTGACGAGAAACGGACGATAGCTTACCAGCCGCACTAAACACCTTGTTAACGATGTAACTTAACGTTAGCCCTTCTAGCAGTACTAACAATACAGTGTTGTAGCACATGCAAGGCTTACCAGATGGCAGATATTTACAATACCTGTCCAGTATAACCATACTGCCTTTTTGATCACTTCCAGTAAGAAATTCGATGATTAGCCCACTATGTCCCATTACTTAATCACCAGGCTTAGTGTTAGCGTTAAACCAGCTAACGTAGGGCCGGGGTTCCTCTGCCTTTCCGACATGCTGCCACTCCGAACGTTAACTTCCATTATTCGGACTGGCGGTCGTTCACCATAGAAGCCGCAATGCCGACCTTAGGTTTAGGCGTGGGGGTGGGAGAGGTTAGGTTTTGGGTTAGGGTCTGGGGGAGGTTAGGTTTAGGCATGGGGGAGGTTAGGTTTGGCGTGGGGGCTGGGAGAGGTTAGTGAAAAACGGGGAATATAGACCCCCTTTCTGAGTGCCGATATTTCGGAGTGGCAGAACGTCGGAGTGGCAGCACGTCGGAGTGGCAGCTTAGGCTACCTGTCGTTGGACTAAATTGGCAGTTGATCGCTGGTTTTTAGTCAAGTGCTTTAGTAAAATGAGCAAGATGGAGTTGTGACTCGTGAACCTGTAATTCCGTGTGCAAATGCCGTTAGTTGTAAACACAGTGTTGGGATCAGGAGTAGTGAACTAACGCTACATGTCGTTGAGAAGTGAGAGAACATGTCCGCACGTTAAATGTCCTTTCACTTTCAACTAGCCTACATGTCGTTGAACTAGTAGTTGAACCACATTTTGCAGTAGCTTGCTGGTAGTTCATCTACATTCATATTTGCGTAGTGAGTCAAGTAGTTAAACTACTTTTTGGTCAATACAATGAAAGGACTGTCGTTGCTGTAGTTCTGTGCAAGACACACATGTATGTTGCCTCTGGTTGGCTTGCCCTGATATTCTTACCCTGATCCTAGTCAAGTCTTTACTGTTCATTTGTCTGATAAAACAAAACCCAGAAGAACCCAGATTTGATTACAACAACAAAATATAGTAGCATTGAATGTATTGGGTGTCAACTATGGCAATAAACTCAATTGAGAGGCATATTTTTGCTGGCATTGTGCTTTTTTGTAGGCTATTACATTTAATTTGATATATCAATTTAATGCTTTTTTTTTTTACAAAGTAGTTTGAACTACTTTTTCTGTGTAGCTTGTAGTTTCCTAAACTACATTTCTCCCAGGGTAGCTTTGCTGTAGTTTCAACTACTTTCCATGGTGAAGTAGTTGGTAGCTTCCCCAATACTGTGTAAACAGCAGTTCATGGTGAAACACTCTAAAATACTCCTTCATACTTTAAGCTAAGGGACGCCATTCAAGTGTAAACGAGAAATCGCAGTTATGTTTTATAGTTGTTCAACCTTTATACCCTATTACCCTATGGAGCCAGGAACTCACAAACAAGCTGTACGTTTTTTTAACTAAATTCCCACATTTTAAAACAGTGACACTTCAACTTTTGCACATTTCTCCATTGTTTAATTAACAGTTGCCATATGTAAGTTAGTGATACAGCTAATGTTACATTCTCCACAGTGTACATCATACATCAATGTAATAAGTAGTGATATTTCTTTGATATTGGATATTTCTTCTGCTTGCCTGACCAGACCACTCTATGATGGAAGCTCGCTTTGCCCACCTGCGCCAGCGGGACAACAGCGTATCTATGCTGAGGGTGAAGATTTCCCGCAGACAGACTCAGACCCAGAGGGAGAACAGGGACCGCCTGTTGCAAACCCGCAGGCAGCTGGACAGGTTGCCTGAGCTTGAGACCTCCAGCCTGGACGCCTCCATGACAAGGCAGGACAAGGCAACAGCTAAACGTAAGGATTAACATTACCTGTGACATCAATACACTCACCTGTTGTTTCACATCAGGAGTTAATTCCAAAAAGAAGAGTGCCTTCAGTAGTGCACTGTACGTTTATGCTAAAACTATAACACTTTTATTGCAATTGTATGTTGGTTTTTCTCTTGTTTTCTTGCCATTTACTTGCCATGTACTTGGCCAATTCCCCCTGCTGTCCTGGTCGATGCTCCACCCCCTCTGCTGATATGGGGAGAGCCATAGACTAGCACATGCTTCCTCCACTCCGATACATGTGCAGTCGTCACCAGCTGCTTCTTGTCACCTGACAGTAAGGAGTTTCACCGGCAGGATGTAGCACGCTGGAGGTCGGATCAGGATCATGCTATTCCCCCCAGTTTCCCTCCACCTCCTCTGAACTGACGCCCCGACCAGAGGAGGCACTAGTGCAGCGACCAGGTCACATACACCACCCGCAAACACGGCCAATTGTGACTGTAAGAACGTCTCTGACCAATCAGGAAGTGCCGCTGCCGGTAATTGAACCCGGCTCTCTGCGGTGGTAGGCGAGTGCTTTTACCTTTACACTCCCCAAATGCTCTGCAATGTTCTTGAAATGAATAATAACATATTTCTCAGTATTTTATCATATCATCAAGAATATCGTTATCACAGAAATACACAAATATCCTGAATTGTTTTAGGGCCATCCCTACTACTACTTCTACTACTACCATGATTCACTCAAAAGGATTTGCTCTCCAATTTAAATGTAGCACATGCTCTGATTCAGAGAGACAAACAATGAATTAGCAGTTAGGGGTCCAGGGTCTCTCCAGGAGGTTTTGACAGGATGCATTGGCTGTTGCAGGGATCAAAATCATATCTCATATCACCAAGCTACCCAACCATCTAGTTAGCTCTTACCAGCATCCGGGTAGTGTAGCGGTAGATTCCCTGCTTACCAAGACAAGGGTCGCAGGTTCGCGCCCCCTGTGTTACCTCCGGCCATACAGGCACAATTGGATGTGTCTGCGGGTGGGAAGCCGGATTTAGGGTATTATCCTGGTCGCTGGACTAACGCCTCCTCTGGTCGTTCGGGGTGCCTGTTCGGGGCGGAAGGGAACTGGTGGGAATCGCGTGCTACGTCCTGCCGGTGAAGCTCCCCGCTGTCAGGTGAAAAGAAGCAGCTGGCAACTGTGTCGGAGGAAGCATGGTGCTAGTCTACGCCAGCTCTCCCCAGATCGGCAGAGGGTGGAGCAGCGACCGGGGCAAATTGGCCAAGTACAATTGGGGAGAAAATGAGGGGGGGTGAAGTGAACTCTTACCATATCTCACACTTCTTCCACTTCTCCACAGAGACAGCTGTAAGTAATGAGAAGATGAAAAAGCTAGAGAGCTGGAAAGAGCGCAAGGCACTGATGAAAGAGAAGGAAAAGAGAGAGAAGAAAAATGTTTTCAAGGCAGGGTTGTACCATCCAACCAACACCTTCAGCTTTGTCCCTCTGCCTCCTGTGAAAAAAGGTAAATTGTAATTGAATTACTAGGACAAAAAAGGCTTTAAGGCTGTGATATACTTGTGCACCAGCCTCGACCTGGAGTCTTGCCAGCATCAGTTAGTCCTCCTGTATACTCGAATGTCAGCTTGAAAGGGCTCGCAGGGGAGTCCCCAGCAAAATGAGTAAAATTGTGTGATTTTACTAGGATTTCAATGACTCTCCTGCTATCTCCCCATCTACATTATATTATACTCGCGCTGTTTGCGTGATTTGCGTCGAGTCACATTTTTTAGGAGCTGCACGTCCCCTGCGCCGACAGGCCGGCCAGCCGCGGCGCACCCCTCGGCGCATTCGCCGCTGGCTTTGACGCCGAACCATGTAAAGCCTATTAGGATTAAGATCATTTTTGCCTGTTTATTTGAGATAAAACACACAAGTGCTGTGACCTTGTCTGTTTTGGTTTAGTTCTGACCTCCCATTTTCTTACAGGCCAGCCTGCTGTGGAGAGGTCGACCAGTAGGCGTGTCCAGTCTGCTGTTAAGAGGTCAACCAGTAGGCAGATTGCTCTTGTCCAGCCATTGGCAGTACTTAATGGGACCACCAGGACCAAAGCCTCTACAGGTAACATGCGTTACAGGACAGTGAGATAACATGAAATAGCATCTTTACTGCCTTGATTTGATGCATTCTGTTGAAACAGGATGTCGGGGCTTTTTCTCTATTTATAACTTTTTCTGTCTGTGTCCCTCTTTTCTACAGTGACTGCTGAGGACAAAGTCCAAGTTGTTCTGATGGTCATGTACCCAGCTCCGGCCGACTGCCTCCCTCCTGTGGATTCATCTGAATCTCCAGCCTCCTTCGCCCCTCAGGGCTTTGTGTTCCAGGCTCCTGTCGGCTTGTCCTCCTTCAGACTTCAGCCTCTCACTCCTCGCTCAGCAGACGCTTTCCTCACACCAAGGTCTGTCTCTTTTCCCCTTCCTTCAAGTAGACTTATATAATGCAAAGTTGATGCCCCCTTTTATTTGGAAATGAATTACTTGGGGGGGGGGGGGGTGCTTGGATAAAGTGCTTGAATTTCATGTTGTACTGAACCCAGTTTATGTTTTTACATTGCTTGACACATTGTTGTATGCAAGTCACTATATCTCTGACTCAAACACTGTCTGCACTGCAGGCTATATCTGTCTGCACATTAAAGTTACGTTCGACTCAAGCCCAGTGAAAAATCTAAATCCCATTCTTATTTCCACAGGTCCAGCTTCAATCTTCCCTCAGCTCCTGCTCCTGTGTTCAACCTCGAGCCTCAAGCTGAGCAGAGCGGACTCTCTCCCCCCAAATCCCCCCACCGATCCTTGCCTCGCCCCTCTCCCTCCCCCCACCGATCCTTGCCTCGCAGCAACTCTCTCAAGGCTGAGAAGCACCCCACCAGAGAGCAAAGAAGACTGAATTCAGAGGATTCCTTTGAGTTGTTGCTCCAGGAGGACCTGCTGCGCTGGGAGCACGAGCGGCAGATCGAGAACGTGGAGCTGCTCGATTTTGAGCTGCTCGAGTTTGAGCTGCTCGAGCAAGAGCTGCTCGAGCAAGAGGCCAACGAGCTGTCCTTCTCTTCCACCTCCTCCGTCACCAAGGTGATTTACTCAGTTTACTCCTCCAGCGTTCTTTCTTTCTTTCTTTTAAATTCCAAACAGCCTTGATTGTGTGAGTTTTATTTTTCCCTGCCTGTATCTTCTTATTGTATTTGACCTGTTGACTGTGAAGCCAGCGGTCGCTTTTTGACGTTTGATGTCTGCCCTCACAGTTTCTTCAGATGGACATCAGGGAGATGATTCAGGAGTGCACCATTCACCTGCAGGGGGCACTGAAGGAGCCCATCCACATCCCCAAGGCCACCCATGCCAAGCACAAGGGACGAAGGTACTGGACACACATTCAGTGCACATATTGTCTGTAGCTGTGAATATATTAGATTAGAACATATCTGAGGAGGCAATTCTTTTTTAAATGCACAACTGAACATCCTCTACTTGTGCTGCAAACTCACAAGTGTTTTTGTACTCATATTTTCTCATGGTTATACACTGCATGTCTAGATTTTCATTATTTTCATCCTGCGTAGAGGTAAAAAGCACACACACACACACACACACACAGAGACACGCCCTCTCTCTCAGTGACCGTGTGTGTGTGTGTGTGTGTGTGTGCTAATCCTGTAGGGATGGAGAGGAGCTGGACAGCCAGAGTGAAGGCAGCAGCCAGACAGACACCGTTTCTCTGGCCTCATGTACCTCACAGAACACACTGGACAGTGACAAGGTGAGAACGCACACAAGACACACACACCAAAACAGCTTA
This sequence comes from Poromitra crassiceps, assembly GCF_964638095.1. NCBI lineage: Eukaryota > Metazoa > Chordata > Actinopteri > Beryciformes > Melamphaidae > Poromitra > Poromitra crassiceps. The sequence goes on from NC_139632.1 coordinate 15,823,790, forward strand.
TGTATACGATATTTTCATACTGGACTGGAATTGCCTGAGTCACATGTACGGGTAGGGATGCAAATTGTAATCAATTTCCTTAATCGATTAATTGGTCATGTTAACGATCAATTAATCATTACATAAAACAGGTTTTGACATACAACATAGAAAATACAGAACGTGGGTTTTTATACATGTAAACCTACTCAACAAGTTAATCAACCAACCAAACTACTTGCATTAGGCCGTGTGTCCATATAGCTTCTTTTTCTGACAGTTAAACCCTGGAAGTGCGCTGGGGAGCGCTGATCCCAGCGCACAATATGCAATCAAGCAGATTGAAACTCACGTTAGGAAGCGAGCTTGATAGCTAACAGCTAACAAGCTAGCAACACACGTTCTGTGATAAAAGCACAACACTCACCAGAAATATTGAGTGACTAGCCAATCTGCTTGCACAATTGAGCCTTTCTGTCTCTGTTGTGAAAAGTCTTCCTGAAAAGTTACAATATTTTCCCCTGGAAGCGCTGGGAGCCGGCACACACAACAGTCGGAGGGCTCTGAAAATAGATGCTGGTTGCAGCGCACTTTCTCTAGACATCCGTATGCGCCCGCATACGCTCTCTCCTCATTGGAAACAACTGAAAAAAGATGCTGGGGCTTAGGAAAAGAAGCTATGTGGACACACGGCCTTAGCTGTCATTGTGCTTGTAGACGTGCTGTATTTCAACATTGTATTGCAATATTGTTTACAATGAATACTGTTGCCTTTTTGGGTGTAATTCCCCCACACTGGACTTTTTGCCTACTTGCTTGGCTTTCTTCTAAATCTGTATAAGCGGTGAAAGTTTAATTTCTCCCTTGTGCCGTTAAATCATTTCAGCAAAAAAAATAAAAATGGCACATAGCATTGTCGATTAATCGGTTAATATATGTAATATAATGTATGTTTGGATCGATCAAATGCTTAACGCCGATTGATCGATAGTCGATTAATCATTAACATCCCTATGTACCGGTAAGCGTGGCTCTGTCTGTGGACTAAAAGCTTCAGCCCCTGTTTACATCTGGTACTGTAGCAACCTGGCTTGTATCTGGATTTGTGTCTATATATTATTTTGACACCTGACATGTTTCTATATTACTGTCCAAGCTTTCTGTTTAGTTGACATAAACTTGAGTTGGAAAGTTTATTTTCATGTCTGTAGTTGTCGTCACCCAGCATTCATGTTAATGTCCGGTGAAAAATGCGATGTCTTAGTTATTCTCACATCTCCCTCCCTCCCCCAGATCTGTGGTGGCTGCGACTGCAAGCTGACGGTGATCGACGTCAAGGCGGGCAAGACAAAGTTCCAGCGATTCGTGGCCAGGGTGAGGAAGGCACTCCTTTGTTGCGTTCTTCCGCAGAGGCCGTGCGCACGCCCTCACCCCTCCTGCAAGTCGGCCATTTAAAAACCTGATCAGGAGACGAGAGCAGCCCGGCCGCCGTAAAGACAGCACCCAGTCCCTGTACATTGACGACCCAGACTGCCAACTGCTGTTACCTTTTTCCTCCTGCCCCCCCTCCGCTGCCGCCTCCTCCTCCTCCCTCTCTATGGTTGCATCTTCACCTCAGCACCAGCAACCCCAGATGCAAACCTCGCCTACAAATGGCCGGAGACGTTTTTCTGACCCAGACATACCTTATATGGACGATGAGGTCTGACCAGGGCAGAAAAGAGAGCAAATGAATTGGAGGATGGGCAACAATCTCCCAGTAGAGAAGGAACCACACGATAAATGGCACACGTTGCTGTCCTAGATGACAAGACAAGTAGGTGGTTTGTAGTGAGCCAGGAGAGGATAGAGAACCACAGTAGAGAAACATAACCTGTAGAAGTGAGTGGACATGAGAGAACGGTGGTGACATGTGCAGTAACCAGGGTGGGCCAACAAAGCACAACAGGGGAGAGACAAAACGGAGGCTGTTACAGTTGCTGTTGTCATGGGAACTAATCAAGAAGCTGAAAATGTGTCTCAACTCTTGTCGTCCTATACGACAGCGAACACAACTGGACAATGTTGCCAAGCACTTTTTCTATCATTAATATATTGTGGTTACTGTTGATGAAATCAAATTGGACGTGGGCTGTGTTTTCAGTGGCCTCATGATGGACCTTTCATCTGTTTATTATTTTTATTTTTTTATTCAAGGTAATATTGCATTATTATTTGCACCTTTCCATTCCTTAGTTCTCCTAATGACCAAGTCAAAGCAGCAGTGCTCATGGAAATGTTAACGAGTGCCTTGATTCTGTACTGTAAGTTGACAGTGTACAAACTCATTGGTTGGTTTGACCTGTAATCTTTATGGAATTGGGGGTTGGGCGGGACAGGAGTGATTTTTTGGGGGGTGGGTGTACTTTTGTATGATACTTGCCATTCCATGTGGACAATTCCCTAATTTGCAGGCTCTTTGAAGCATGGATTTGGTCCATTGTGTAATATGATATGTAATACAAATGTTCCTCTCTCTCTCTCTGACTGCTGTTGCATGCTGATTGTCTGTCTTGATTATGAGGAAGATGTGTAGGTGTGTATTGTTTAACAGGGAGTGCATGGGACTGAATGTGAGCTGTGATGTTACTATTAAACAGGACAATACAGTACATGATGCTTGTAACCTCTGCTGCTGTGTGTTGTGTTTGGTTATTAAATATACTTTTATAAGACATCTTTCTGGCTCCTGGTTTCGATTCATTTGGTTTATATCAGCTGTTATATACACTAGCGGATGAGGAGTGGTTGAAATTCCATTCCCTAACAGGCACCATGGGTGATACTGCTGTTACGGTACGGAGGGACTACTTCTGTAGACCACCTTTCCTGTAGACCCCAGAAAATCCACAATATACTACTGTACTAGGGCCATATGAAATCAGTTTTATTTATTTATTTCCGAATTCAGTTTTCCCCACTTAAATTTTCATTTAGGGGTTGGGATAGATGTGCATTTTTGATGACTTGGCTCTCTCACACAGCCTCTTCGACATGTTTCTCAAAGTGAAAACCTCAGCACCAGATGCAGCAGGAGAGAGAAGCCACGTGATGGGTCTTGTATCTTTTAATACATCCATGGCCTCAACGCGAGCCTGAATGCAGCATACAGTGAGCTGAGATGTAAAGAGTAGAGACAAAGACAACATCTACAAGTCTCAGAGAGGTACAGTCGAAAAATGAACACTCCGGCTCATGTCCCGTTTATATCTTTGAAAGGATTTTGCTGGGTATAACCTGTGTATTAATTTAAATTCTCGAGGAAATATTTTTGTTTTTCAAGGGGGGGCAGCCGCAGCGATTTTGACTACGTCATATTCCCGCGACGGTCTTGTCTGTCAGTTTTCACAAACATGGCTTCGTCTCGGTTAGAGATAAATTTTGTAAGGTTACTGTCTCGCTGCGAATCCATAGCTTCGGAGAAGAGGGGGGAAGCGGAATGGAGGTTAGACAAGGTAAATGACACCGAGTGAATGTCATTATCCAATACAGATTCCCTTTAACCGTTGTTTAACATGACTGTTGGAAAAGCGTAGCGGGCTCTAACCTTAAGTTAGTTGTCACTGCTGCAACAGCAAGTCAGCCACTGGCTCTGTGGTTAGCCACGTCGTCACTGACAGCAGCACTGATTCGTTATAGTAGCCTAACGTTAAAGCTAAGGCGGCCAACTTAAGTTGCCTGTTTACGATAGGTTTTGCAATAAACCACGCGTTCCAAAAAACACACTTGAATCATTCTGTGTACTACCAGATCATGTTTGCTAACTTTGCTAGCTTGATCATCTTCGTCACAGAGAGTGGACATCACCTGTCTGCTCTCCTGTCGATTATAGCTTGTTTAGTTAACATGCCAGATGATTTCGCTGTGCTATTCATTGTTCCAACAACTACCTGAACTAATTTCAACGTTGAATTATTAATTAGCGTAGTTTCCAGTTGCTATCAACGAAGGCTAAGATTTCAATGTGTTGTATTGGTTTCGTACGTTATTAAGCTGCTTTATCTTGGCTATATTAAGAAGCTTGTGTCAGACTGAGCTACTGTAGCATTACACATGGGAACAACTTGAACTTGGCCTGGATTGAGTTCTGTTTAACTCAAACTCTATTAAACTACCAAATAAACATCAGCCAAAGCATATTAGGAACATACAGCCAGTGTTTTTGTTTCCTCTCCTGCAGTATGTTGGTGCCCTGGAGGAGATGTTGGTGGCTTTGAGGAAGAGCTCAAGGTAAAACATGTTATGAATAGCTTGGTACTACTTATCTAATTACACTGTTACCATTTAGTATATAATATTAACGTCCTTTATTATTGTTCATTTGCCAGAAATGTTGCAGTAGTCATACTGTATGTTGTGTATCATGATGACTGTAGGTCTCCTATGAAAAGGTGACTAAAGACTTTGAGTTTGAACTTGAGAAATCACAGTAACCTTGTGATGCAAGAAAATCTCATTGACACCCTTTTTTACGAGTGCTTAAGAAGTATTTTAATAAAGGGTAGATATTAATGGTGCTTGAAAGAGGTCACACCATGCAGGAGGAATCATGTTCTTGGCCACATAACTGAGATAGTAGTACTGTTATTCAACAATGATTTGGTTATTTATTTTCTCAGCAAACCCACACCAGAAGTTCTGACAGAATACACAAGGAAAGTAGATTTCCTGAAGGGACTTCTAGAAGCAGAGAGACTGGTCAGTGGAAATATTTTACACTGTTTAATCACTTTAAAGAATTTCACCATTTTCACACATCATAAGCCATTTCCAAACAGGAAGTCTGGACTATACCTGCATTATTCAGGCGATACCGTGGGTTGGCAATGTGCCAAAAAGTGAGCGCTTGTTACATCGCCCAAAAGCCACCAGTCAAAATAGTGGTCGCACTAACGTTAAACAAGTGACATTCAAGTCATATCTGACTAGTTTTAAATGTAATTCAACCCACAAAAGTTACGTCTCGATACAAGACAGACAGGCAGACCGGCGGGAGGAAAATAAACCATTCAAGCTGTTTGCAGCACTTGGCACTTGAGGCAATCGATGTATCTGGCCGTGAGTTTGCTCGTTTAAATAATTCATATGCGCAGACGATTAATTAATATGCATGAACATTAATAGCGGGCACATAGTGTATGGTCCACAGGATCATTAACCTGAAAGCCCCTGTGTACCTCTCTGGCTATTTCCTGAGGGTTAGCGAGGTGCACAGTCACTCCACCAGGGGAAGCTCAAACAACGTTGTTCCTTTTAAATTTAAAACCTTAATAGGTAAATTTACTTTTTTATACTCAGCAGCGATTCTGTGGAACAGTCTCCCCGAAAATATAAAAGATCTAGGGTCCAAACTCACGTATAAGTCCACCTTAAAACAGTGGCTACAGAGCGGCCCCTAAGGTTGGCCCTTTCTGCAAGAATTGATTCGAAATGATTATTGCAGAAGTGTAAAGGTTGTACTGTTTTTTTTACATGTATATTTATGTGTGTATTTAGGTATGTGTACAGGGGTGGAAGTGTGTACGCGTGTTTTTGTATATTATGTATTTATATGTATGTATATACATATAGATGGTTTTTCCTGTATTTATTTATATGTGTAACGCATATAATGTTTAGTTTGTTAAATGTCCCTCGCGCACACACGCGCTCATACATGCACACATACACTCACTCCATTTGCTTCACGTCTAGGACCACAATGGAAATAAGCCCTCGGGCTTTGTTGTGTTTTATTCCTTTTGTTTCAATGAATCTGGTCTTACGCTGTATTTCTCGTGCCATTGTTTCAATAAAGTTTTCAATCAATCAAAAAACACTTATCACCCAACATCCTAATGCAGCGCTATCAGTGAAGAAACAATTCGACTTTCACTTGTTTACTCACCAATTTGGCTCTCTTCCAAATAATCCAGCCACGTAACTACGTCCTTTCATGAAATTAAATAGCACGGGGACAATAATGGTTTGTAAAAGTGCCATTTAACAACTATTTATAGGCTATAATCATCTTTTCTCACTGGCTTTCCCTCTCACCCTTTACTCCACATTCTGGAAATGAACCGGGAGCTGCTACACTAGACTCGCTCTGCCGGCGACGCAGACTTTGCACTTGGGGTTTGGGTGGGTACGGTCCGTGTTCGTGGGATCGCGCTCATAACGGACATTTGTTGCTAAACATGCAGGCCGTCTGAGTAATGTCTGGATATGTTCAGGAATTCACTGCATGTTTAGAAATGGGTATGTTTGCTGTTATTCAAATATTTACAACAGTTTTATAAACAGTAGTGCTGACTCTGTATTTCTTATTCATTATCCCCCAAAATCTGAACAAGTAGTTCACAATCGTGAACTGTTTGTCGTTTCAGTTTTATTTTTGCTTCAGTCCAGGCGGATTTCTGATCTCATGGCTCTCCTGTGTTGTTAACAGTCTTCCTCAACAGAGAAAGCCTTAGCCAATCAGTTCCTTGCTCCTGGACGAACACCCACAATAGCCAACGAGAGAATGCCGGCCACTAAAACCGTACACATGCAGACCAAGGCCCGGTGTACAGGAGAGATGAGGGATGAGCTGCTTGGCACGGTAGGACAGCCTGTTCGCCTGGCCCTCACTGCCAGGCTCAAACCGAGACTAGCCAAGATGCAAGGTAGGCAGCTAACTCGTATTTCCATCTCCCACTGTGACTCGGATCAGACGGTGCTTAAGTTTAAAAGCTGGAGATTTTTTGCACATACAGTACCTTGCACCTTGGCTATTTTAAAATTAGCTGTCTATCACTGTCATCACTTTGGTGGTGAGTTATTGATATTTTCTTAACTAGCTGCAAAAACCTACAGTATTATGTAGGGCTTACCTAATAAAAAAAATAAAAAAAACAGGGTTTGGTAGAGAAAATACATTTAAAAGGCAACCTTCTGCCATTATAAATCTTCTTCTCCTCTGTCTCATTACAGGGTTTGATGGGCAAAGGTAAGAATTATTTTTGAATTCAAAGACACCTAGAATTCAATATCCATATTGAAGAAATTAAGAGTTTGAAATAATTTCCCTGTAGAGAACTAGTGGTTTTATGGGGAATACACATTTAGAAAGATGATGATTTTTCTCCTTTCCTCTCCACAGGCACCTCAGAAACAGACTTACGAAACAGAAGGTAAAGCTTTACAAATTATTTATTGTCGACAATAATTAATTCAGGATAAATCCCTATTCATTTGTGTGTAGATATCATCCATTGATTGATTGACAGGTGATGTGAGATTGACTTTTTACAGATGCTTCAGAAACTGTCAGGCCCAAACACAACTCAGTTTCTGCGCTTAAATCCATCCATCTTTGTAGGTATACAGCAGTGGTACTACAGAGGGTACTTGAGAGAAAGGGGAAAATCTAAGAATAAACATTAAAATAAATCTGCTCAGAAGGCACTCATTTCAAATCGTTCACTCAATTTCTTATTTTGTAATGTTATATTCTTCAAAAGGTGGGTTATCATTCATTCATTGCATCATACTGTATGCTGTAGTTTTCTCTTGCAGTTCTCTAAGCAAAATGTTGTAATCGTGTAAAGCGGGTACTTGGATTCAGAAATCAGGGAACTGGGGTACTGAAGTAAAAAAGAAAAATTGAAAACCACTGACAGGAATGCACTCTTCACTGCTGGATGCTTTTGATGTTGGTGACCTAGGAATTCAGACTATTTTCTTGCTGGACTCAGTATAGTCCAGAGTCTCTGAAATAAAACTTGCTCCGCCTGCCTGGCCTTCTACAGAGGCGCGCCCCTGGATGAGCGTCAATCCGCGGCAGAGCTAGATGCCGTTATGCAGCACCATCACAACCTGCAGGAGAAGCTGGCTGAGGACATGCTCCACCTGGCCAGGAATCTGAAGAACAACACTCTGGCAGCCCAGAACATCATCAAACAGGACAACCAGGTAAACATGAGCAAATGAAGAAAAGGGAGCGCTGCTTTACTACTCACCTTTAGGTGACAGTCACCGTTTTCATCCACTTGAATGATTTTGTGTCTGCCCTGGTATCTGTCAGCTTTTTCACTATCCATGACTTTGCATCCCTGCGTTTACTTCTACATTGGATTCAATTTGTAATTAGTCATGATTTGACTTGCCACATGGGAATAACGCTAAGGTTCAACTGATGGTTAACTGCTAGTCAACCAACCATTCAGGCAGCAGAGAAATGCAAGTTTAGATGCTACCTACCACTTTGTGTGGAGTCAGTGTAAGTCATCGACTGTTTATTATATATGGACGGAGCCTACCATGGTTGAAGTGGCCTGTCGTCGTCGTCATCTTGGGGTCCTTGCGCAGCTCACGTGAGACGGCACGAGACAAGGGGTTTCCCACAGCTGCAGCTCCGCTTGCTATTGGTCTGTGATCAGCAAACTGCGCAATCACTGGACAGGCAACCTGTCAATCAACCCCAAAACAGTATTTTATATCGTCTATTTTACTCTAAACAGGCAAGTTATGTAAAAATTCACACACACCCTACAGTTGTTAAGGTTAAAGGTGAAATTAGCTACTCATTTTTACCAACATTGTTGCTTTGTGGGTGTCCTGCCATTGAGAGACCAGGGGATTTTTTTGCCACTTTGCTCCAGCATATTCCAGCATTTCAGGTTATTTCATTTTTCTCAGAGATTTGATTTGGGACAGGGAGATGTATATATCCTTGCATTTTTTTTTTTTTTTTTTTAATCAACACTGTTCCCCAAACCTGTTTTCCTTGGCTGGTGAGGCAAAGTGTGTCTGCTGCTTCTGTCCACAAGTGGGCAGTGTGAGACAAGACACCCATTACCAGTTTAAAAATCTAAGAAGCCCCTCCACCCCACCCCCAACAACAAGCCAGAATCCCCCCACTGAAATAAACCTACCCCCCCCCCCCCCCCCACACACACACACACATCATACTCACTTTAAAGTAGCAGCAGCTGGACTGCATTCGTTACATTAACGTATCATAGCTGCTTCTCTTACCACAACATTTTACTCTATTCATGTACTTTATATTATTCTCTTTAACTTCATCATGCACCTTTTGGACTGTAATTTCCTATTCATCAATCACCCTTCTAATTTGTGTGTGTGTGTGTGTGTGTGTGTGTGTGTGTGTGTGTGTGTGTGTGTGTGTGTGTGTGTGTGTGTGTGTGTGTGCGTGCATGCGTGCGTGCATGCGTATCTTTACAATTTTTTTGTTTTCTGACTATTTATGTGACCGCTACGCTGCATACTTACACTAAGTCAAATCGTATTGTATGTAGTCTGATTACCTACTGTGGCAATACAAGTGATCCTGATTGGGATTCCTCCCTCTCCATCTCCCTCTCCCAGACCCTGAGCCAGTCTATGCGTCAGGCTGACATGAACTTTGAGAAGCTGAAGACTGAGTCGGAGCGACTCGAGCAACACACGAAAAAGTCTGTCAACTGGCTCTTGTGGATTATGCTCCTCCTGGTCTCCTTCACCTTCATCAGCATGATCCTCTTCATCAGAATCTTCCCCAGGCTCAGATGATGATTGTCTACACACAGTCTCCAATCCTCAGTTCTACGTCCTTCTGCGTTTACAGAACAATACTAACAACATAGGCCTAAGCAAATCTATGCAGTACTGTATGTATGCGTTGTACAGCTTGGTAGGAGTCGGCACTAAATCAATTCAGTTTGATGAATTGAAAAGTTTGGACTGAAGAAAATCTAAATGTGCTCTTGTAAAATCGTTCATGTTTCAAGCAAACAGTAGCCTGGTAAACCATCCAGTCACGTGAACTCACATTCTGTTTCGTTCTGCGTTTCCGTCTGGCCTCCAGCCGAGGGCGGGCCTTTTCAGAAATTACAGAGTTCACTAGCCAATATGGGACCTGGCTGCCTTGTAGTGGACATCGTAACCAGCCAATCAGGAACGCCGCTGGCAAAACAGTAATGGCTGCCTCCATAGCTCTCCAGCTTGAGCAGTAACATGAATGTTAATCAAATTTAAACAGCCATAAGTGCTGGATGGATCCGACGCTGATTGGCTGAATGACTGGATACTTCCACCCACTGAAATGACTGCACAGCACCGAGTCCAGACGCATCCACCAAATGAAACAGAATGTGAGTTCATGGACCTGATGGTTTTAACCAGGCTAATGGAGCGGAGCATAGAACTACAACATATAGAGTAGATATTTATTAATACATACTAGACAGAGGGAGGGTCTTTAAGAGCTGTAGCATAATCTTAATATCAGATGGAATGGACTATCTGAGCCTTAATCACTTTAATTGTTCAGGTAGGCTACTAGACATACAATACAGGTATGCACTGTATCTCTGTCCACCCAAGGGGATTAAAGTCAAATTTCATATTTTTTTCTTCATGCATGGCTGTGTAGGAGTTCACAAGCTGTCCAGTATATATAGCCACCAGTATATTGGCAGTCCTAAGAATCCAGTGTCAACAACACTGGCTTGAATTAATTGAAAGCCCTGTTTAAAAATCAGACTTTTGAACAATAGTGCTAAAACTTGAAATGTTCCACTGAAGTGAAATATTATTTATGGGCCAACAGAGTACCCTCCAAACATCAGTTTGATTTTTCATAGTTTGTAAAGGTCTGGAGGCATTAATTCTCAAGAGGTTTAGAACTACATGTTGAAGAAAGGGTTAGTATTTAATCCACTTGAGTTCACCACCTCAAATTCCCAATGCCCCTTTTTCTCTGAGTGTATGTATCAGCTGGCTATTTCAAAAAAGTACCGTCAGTTAATGATAGTGGGATTTGCCATTTGTTTTGTTGTCAGGTGTGGTGACAGTTGGATTGGTGGTGATGAAGCTTGATGTTGTATAGTAAATGACTGTGAGTGATGACCCCCTTTCCACCCTCATATCAAGGTAGGAATAACACTAGTGGCAGCAGTTGTAATATGCGTACAGCATCCCAACAGCCTCGATTTCTTCAAAAAAGAGAAGTTCACTTTTCTGAACCTTGCGTAGATGTTGGCCCCTTGTCCATTTGATCATCTTGGTGTATATTGTGTGTGTTGTGGAAGCTGTAAGGGATTGGTAAATGATTGAAGTGCTATACTGTATAGCGCCCTCTGTTGTTGAAGAAATGACTGATGCAGTGACTCTATGTGGCCAGTATGTGTCAGGCACTGCCTATGCTTACAAATAGCACCGGATAATAACCTCCATGACCCCAATAGTTTGAACAAGCCATGAATCCTAAATTAACCCCGCTACCCATTTAGAACTGATCTGAGGACGGAAGTCTGGCTTGGCTAAATAAATGCAGTTGGCCACAGAATTGAGTACAGCACAACCATATGGAACCCTGGGTAATCTTACATTTGGCATTTTCTCTAGTTCCCCGTTGGTCAGGCCATGAGTGCTCCCAGCTCTGCAACAGTGTTTTCACAAAATAATTACAAATTAATTAATAGACACTTTGAGGGAAACTGCTTACAATGTAGAAGTTAATGTTCATTGTGTGTTGTCGGTGTGAGCGCAGACTGCAGTCTATTCTGAGGTCTGTGTTAGCTGGCTGGCTTGCCCAGGCTTGCCGCTCTGCCCCTGGCCCTTCCTCTCTCTCTCTCCCCCTGCCTGCCTGCCTGGCTGCTGCCCCACCTCACGGCTGGCTGGGCTGCCGCGGAGGCCCACACCGGCTGGCTCGCCCGCCGTGTATTTTGGGATCCCTGGGGGGTATTTGTGCCTGTCGGAAGCTGAGGCATGCGGGCCACCAGGAGACCAAATGAGGTTGTGTCAGAGCGGAGACGTCAGCGCCCCCCTTGGTTTCATCACAGCTGTTTGCGCCTCCATTCTCGGGCTCGTCGCTAATGCTCTCGCCGTGCGATCGGGGCTCTTCTGAGGCTCGGGTTTGAGGGAATTGCCCTTTGAACTTTAGCTCTGTATCGTTGGCGTGATTTATCATGTTCCTTTATGGTTCTATCATCCTGTTCGCTGAGAGACTGCTAACAGTTGATGTTTTGCAAAAATGACCAGTGCGCCCTGTGCTGCGTCCACTTTTCCTACACAGACTTCAAAGCATGTGGGTGACTTAACTATTGTGTTGTTGTATTCAGCCCGTACTTTTGGGATCTGTGAGGCACAATGGACACACTTTAGAGAAGAGGCTCGTTAACGGCAATACTGGGTTTAACCTCTGACCCCAGCCAACCTGGAGGAGTGCCTTCCTGTGCTCCTTTCCCATGGGAACAGACTTAAAATAGCGGTGGACCCTCTGTGTTCACACAAGACATGTTCAATAATAATGTCTTACTGTAATAAATAAGAAATCTATTTTGCTTTGTTAAGACTTCTCTGTTTTCTGTTCCTGGTGCTGCACCTGTTCCTGGAGAGAGAAAGTGTGTGTGTGTGTGTGTGTGTGCGCGCGCGCGCGCGCGTGTGTGTGTCATCATAGTATGCTTTTAATTGGTTTGATCCCTCTAAACAGCATTGAGCAGAAGAACAAATTGTTAAGCATGAGAGAACTGCCATTCCACAGCACTGCAGCTTTTAAGCACCTCAACACTCCAGTCTTTTTAATTTAGTTTTTGGCTGCAGCTCCAGCGAGGATTTAGGTTGCCTACGGAGATGAAGGAGATTTTTTTTTTTTCCCTCTCAACTTTTTTTTATTTTTTTTCCATTCACTTCCCTGCCTTGAGGGAGCAAAAGGATAAAGATTTTTTTTATTATTATTCTGCCAATGTGCTGTAATGTTAATGACCTAATGGGAGTGTAGAATGCTGCTGCTATTAAGCTTATAATGTGAGTCACTATCACACACACATGCACCAATTCATGGTGATGAGAACCAACTTGAGTCTCTCCTCGATCTTATTCACTGAGCCTCTGATCCACACTTGCTCGGAAATTGTGCGTTTTACAGTTGTTTCTCTCAGTTTATGAGCCAATCGGCCTCATTTTGGTACAATTAAGAACCCTTTTTCTGCAGCCTACATCTATGGCAAAAAAAAGGTGTACTAATCCATAGGTAAATCTATGTACCGGTATACTGAAAAGGTTGAATGTTTTGTTTTTTGACTATAGCAGTGGTTCCCATGTTTGCCAGTGTCTGTGTTGTCCTCCTCTCATCTCACCAGTGTTGATCTCAATCTCCTATCTCTCGTCTGCACAGGTGCTGTGGATGTCTCTGTTTTGGTTTTGCCGTTACTACTGTTTCTCTTCAGACAACCCACCTCCCTGTGTGTGTGTGTGTGTGTGTGTGTGTGTGTGTGTGTGTGTGTGTGTGTGTGTGTGTGTGTGCGTGCGTGCGCGCGCGCTGTGTGTGTGTGGGTGTGTCTATCTCTCCCTGTCTGTGTGGTTGTGTTGTGTCTGTGGCTCTTCCCCAGCCTAACACGCTAATGAGGGCGCCTCTCCAGCAAAGCTGCACCAGACACACACATGCAGCAATGTGAAAGTAGCCGAGGCACCTGGAAGGACCACGTTCACCTCTCTAACCTGTTGATGGCTGAGGTGAAGGAAATGGTTTATTGGAGAGAATCGCACCTCATTTTCTCCCCAAGAAGAAGAAAACCACAGATAGAGTGAGCTGTCATAACAGTGCTGCTCTGTTCATGTGACCGCGTGTTCTGTGTGTGTGTGTGTGTGTGTGTGTGTGTGTGTGTGTGTGTGTCTGCATCCGTGCAGGTATGTGCTATGTACATATGTGTGTTTTTGCCCATGCGTGTTTACTGCACCCAAAAGACCTGTGCTATATGTCATTGTAGCAGCCCCTCTCTGCCTCTGAGTTCCCAGCCTAGTGTCAACATGTGGGCTAATGCACTGAACCTTCCAGCCTATTTGTCAGGCAGCGCAGCGCTGAAAGAGTCCCCAGTGAACGAAAACCCTCCCTGCTGGTTCCTGCTCAGCCTTTGATGTATAGGAGCCCAGGTAGCGCTGCTGAGAGCCTTAATTTCTTGCTTCTTTCCCCTTTCACCTTTTAGTGCTTCAGGACTTCCCAGCGGGCTGGGCAGGGACTGAAGGCAGGGACTGAAGGCTGGTCCTGGGCTCTGGCAGGGACTGAAGGCTGGTCCCTGGCTCTGGCAGGGACTGAAGGCTGGTCCCGGGCTCTGGCAGGGACTGAAGGCTGGTCCTGGGCTCTGGCAGGGACTGAAGGCTGGTCCCGGGCTCTGCGTCTCAGGGTGCTGGGAGAGAGAGAGAGCGGTTCGGGGGATAAGACCGGTATAGGCCGAAGCGAAGCTTAGTGTCGGAAACCAGAACTGGGGGGTTGAGGTGGGAACGCAGCTGGTGGCTATCTGCAGGTGCCTTGGAGGTTGGGTCTAGAGCCAAGCCTTTGGGCTGGAGGTTGATGCTCAGACAGACGAGGAGGCCTTGAGGGTCAAAGCGGTCAGGGGCGTAATGTGCTGCTGGGTAGAGTCTGACGCAAGAGCAGAGGCAGGTGGCTGGGGGCTTGGCCTGAGGCTGGAGCCAGACTGGGACAGCATGGCCTTGGGGGTGGAGGTGGGAGGTAGAGGTGTGTGTGTGTGTGTGTGTGCAGGGGGGCAGTGGCGTAGTATCGCTGTTGAACAAAACTGGTATGTTGGGAACAGGCGCACCTCTCAGGGGCCCCCCTCAACGTTTACCCTGCACCTGCTGTGGCAGCGTGGGGGCCTCCTGGGACAAGGGAGGCTCCTCTGGGCTGCGCAGATTAGGCGTGGGGGGGGGGGGGGGGGGGGGGCTTCTGTTTTTGATTTCCAATTGCCAGCCTTTCTCCATCCAGCTTCCTGTCGTCACTATATATCGCTGTTTTAACAGGCTATTGAAACTCATGACGGGCAGAAGATTCACCACAAAGAAGTGACATTACTTGTGGGTTTCGTAGGCCATCGGTCAAATATCTGCCGCTGTGTGTGGAAAAGCACAGCATGTTGCTAAACTAAAAGGGCCGAAGCCTTGGTCGAGCTGTTGTTCTGTGAGGATGGTTGAGGCCAAGGTTTTTTTTTTCCAAGGGTAATTTCCACGTCACTCGTCAGATGTTTTGTCCCCCTCTGAGTTGGTATGTCGAGGCCGGCCAGATGCGCCGTGATTAATTGCAAATACAAAAGGGTTACATTTTGCCAAAACTCCTCTCCAAGGTTGTCAACACATGACTTTCTGAGTACAGCCTCTGAAAGAATGCAGTCCAAAACCAAAATCTCAATGGCTGAGTCCCTAGTTTTCTGAAAATGGTCGTTTTCAAGCACTGTATATTCCTTACTTCTTCCCTACTTGGGTTGTGTCATCTCGAGCTTTATGTGGTCATATCCTGTTTCCTCTCTCATCCATCATTTTCCAACTGATCCAGATCAATGGGGATGTTGGTTACTTGGCTGTCAGACCAATGTCAGCCCTTTGTACGAAACTATTGATTCTTTCCTTTCTCTGTTTCCGCTGCCCTGTTAAATGACTGTCTATCTCAGTGGGGGGAGATGGGGGGGAAGATGTGGTGTGGGTGGGAGGGAGGGTGGGGGGTGTTAGCATCCTTAGGGATAAAAAGGTCTATCCCTGTTTGTATTTGTGGAGGAGGTCTGAGCTTCTTGGAACCAGCGCTCCTCACTCAACATAAATAAGAAGCAGTCTACAGAAATCAGGAAAATAAATTGTAGCAGCCCTAGGACCTAGGCTGCCCCGGTCGTGGCTCTACCCCCTCTGCCAATCTGGGGAGAGTTGTAGACTAGCACATGCTTCCTCTGATATACGTGCAGTCAACAACTGCTCCTTTTCACCTGTGGGAGGATCATGCTATTCCCCCCAGTTCCCCTCCCCCCTCCGAACAGGCGCCCCGACCAACCAGAGGAGGCACTAGTGCAGCGACCAGGACACATTCCCTTAATCTGGCTTCTC